>NC_071497.1:3141356-3241356 GCF_028500815.1 Rissa tridactyla | reverse complement strand
AGTAGGGAATCTGCACAGCTAGGAAAATTGCATAGGAATAAATGAATAGAAATCTCATATTTTTTGTAACACCTGAATAAACAAATGATGGGGAAAATCTTTAATGGCCTTTGCAAAGGAAAATTTGAATTCTTAAATACTCGAATCTTCTCTGCGTGTCAATAGAATAATGCATAATGCAGACCAACAAAAGATTATGCAAAATGTTTTTAAAGAAATCTGATGGGGTATTAGTGCAAGATAGTTTTGTAAAGGAAAGTAAAATTATAAATCAGGAATTAGTTAAGGGGAAACAAAGGACAGGAGCAAACTGTCAGATTTTGGTCATGAGAAAATAAATAGTACGGAGCACTTGGCCTCCAGTGAAGAGCACTGTTAGATGATTGAGTGTTAACGGTATCAAGAAGCCATATGAATATAGTATTAAGACATATCAAAATTAGAGCAGATAACAATATCCTAGAAATTCCTAGAAATACTTGATTAATTTCTGGCTACTGTTTTCCTAAGAGATATGTAAAAATAGCAGGCATTTGTAGAGGTGTCCCATGAAGACACTTCTGCTGAGCTTGAAATATTTATATTGCAAAGTTTGTAGAGGAGATAATTAAAATGGGTGTTAACTATATGCACAAAGTATTCTTGAATAGAAGTTACACATCCTCTTATCCCTTTTAAAAGCAGAACAGCTAAATACTCTAAAAACTTCATTAAATATATAAAAAATGTAAATATAATTCTATTTTCAACAGTGAAATCTATTGCCACTAGGTGTCACAGGCTGAAGACTCCTAAAGGTTAATAGACATGAAGTGCCCAGCAGACTGAAGTTCAGGCAACTGTGCTCTTGGAAGGAGGGGCAGACAGGTCCTTAAATAGTTTTGGGGATTTGAAAAGAAAGAATCAAGCTGGTTGGGCAACTTGGCAAATGAAACCGTGCAGTAACAATACAAAGGCTCCAAAAATGCAGTTGTTTTAGGCGAGATGTCCATGTCTAAGAAGGTGCTGCCAGAGTGCTTCACTCGGCAATTTGGGGTAAATATCATAGAATTTTATTTTTTTTTTCTTAGATTGTAGATACGGTTATGTCTGATCAAGAAACCCAAAAACATTTTGTTCTGTTCAGTTAAATACTCCAGGGAACAGTTTGCTTGTGGTGTTCAACAGAATTGAAGTCATGCGCATGTTCTTGTGTAGCAAAGAATTCGATCTTGCAAACACTTGTGGCAACCCTGGCTTCAGTGGATCCCTGCAAGAGTATAAGGATGGGGTTGGGTTTTTTTTCAGGTTCAGAGTAAAAGCAAACAAACTGTCCTCTGAAATCATTATAGTAAGGTGAAATGAAACGTTTTCCATATCCACAGATCCCACCGGGCATAACTGGGACTTAACAGCCTCTTACAGGTAGTTTCTCCATTCAGATCAAGGTACGATGCGTAAGACGGAGTTAGTTCTTCATTCTAGATATGCCTCCTGGAAATCAATAATATTGAAGCTCCTTTGTGATGGTTTGTTGTATAATTATGATCCTGTTACTAAAAAACACAATTACCAGGAGGTACGATTTTAGTGATTGTCACATAAGAAGCGTAAATTTCATACCCCACACCACTTTAATTACTTTTTAATCTATAACACTGGTGCCGTCTTTTGCGAGGGCGCTTTTGACACAAACGGAAAAAAGTCTTTAGAAGCCAAAACGATGCCATCTTCCCTATCTCTTTAAAACAAACACAGGGTGAAGCTGTTTTCAAAATTTTTTGTGAAGGGTGACAAACTCTGATTAAACTTGCTTATTGCAAGTAAAAATTCCTGGGCAGGTAGGTAAAATAGTATGCAGTCTTTGTTTTTTTATTCAGGAGCGTCCTCCTGTTAATCTGCTCCATAAACGGGAGATAACCAGAGTAACGGGTCACTAATAATAATAATCCACCTGACAGTCACCGTATTAAAATCGGTCAATAGTAATCAGAATTATGATGAAAGGGGGAAAAAATCTATTTTCTCTTATCTCTCATAATTGAGTTTGATCCTTACCTTGATGAAATTATATTGGAACACATTGTTTAAGTTGCTTAACCTTTTTGCTCCGAGACTGAGTCGTGTTTGGTGACCTTGCTTTAAAGCAGAGAGAGTTCATGTTAACAAATATGGAGGTCATCCAGCCTGAAGCGCATTATTTGTGTTTTAACAATTTAATAACAAGGTGAAGTGGAGCACTCCAGAGGATGACTATAATAGCTTTATTGCTTTTCCGTTATTAAGACCTCTTAAGATAATTGTTTTCAAAATTATAATACGAGCTTTTAAGAACTTCCAGTCTGAGCACTGATTTATGCTGTCCGTGATTCCATTTCTGCTCTGTTTCACACTGTGTTAATTTTCATTAAGTTCATTATGTTTGAGACCTCTTAAGGGATTTATTTAAAATTCGTCTCTTGATTAGACACATACTGTATACTTTTACTGCTGTAACAATATCTATTTTTTTCCCAAAGATAACAAGATCTGAGTTATGGCTGTAATGCTATTCCTCAGAGTGCCTATATCAAGTCTCTTAGCGATATTAATATGTTGCTGTAATTATTTTTTGATGCATGTAAAACATATAGGATTTGATGAGAAAAGATATGTTTAACATAACTGGGTTAGTGAAGTAAATCCCAGCCACACATTTTATATTGCATGCTACTTTTAGGTACTATAAAAGATTAGATAAACTTCAAAATAGGAATTCAATATAATTTTAAAGGATTTAGTAAAGTCAGTTCATCAGAATAACACATGTAGATGTTTAATTTACAAAACAACAATTTACAGACTGGAATAAAGCTTTTCCTAAAGCCATTAAATTTCTGCTTGACTTTAATAGACTTTAAAATAAAAGGCAGCTACACAATAGATATTTCTTACTTCATAATACAAGTGTGTGTCATTATTATTATTACCTACTGGTAAAATGTATATTGGATTCATTATCAATAACTGTGGTTTATGTTTTATATATGTAGATGTAAAACATATCTGATGGAACAAAAAATCTAACAACTGGGACACATTTCCAACGTTACAGGCTATAATAGTTTCTCTCCTAGGATTAGGAATTAGCAAAATTAATGCGATGTATTGTGTGTGGATAAAATATAGCTTAATTTTAGAGAAAGGAGGAAAAAAAAAAAAAAAAGATGGATAGACCAAGCTATATTTTTTCACAGTCTTAAAAGTGCATGTTTTATTCTTAGGCTAAAGCTGTACTCTTGTTACAGTTTCTGCCTTTTAGCCTCAGCTCCTCTCATGGTTATTTGATGTGATGCTTGACACTTCATTGATTGTGAAGAGGAGAGGCCTTGTAAATGCGCGTAGCCTTGACGTCCAGAGGGGCAGGTCTCTGAGCTCACTTATTCCCATTCTCACCTTTAAAAGAGTATTTTGTCACCGTTATGTTGTATTACCACCAATTTCTTTGTATGAAGCAATCCAATGTGTTCTATATTTTGACAGATTTAAAACCACTGAAAGAGATTTTTTTAAAATTTATTAATTAGCTTTAAAACCTTTAAACCAAAGATCTTGTAAGTCTCCTGTTTTGGCTGTCTCCTCCTTCCTTACATGTTCGCTCTGAACGTTTTTGTCGTGAATGAAAGTTCTAGAAACTTCTGGTTTGTAACCCAGACGGGTTTATTGTAATTCTCAGAGTGCAATCCTGTTACTTTCCAAGACACCTTGCTCAATGTTTGGTAGAGTCATAGATTTTTTCTTGGTTTTTGTTCAGTAATGCAGTGTTTGTAACAAATACGTATATGAAATTTACACAGAAAAAGCATGAACCTCCATGGGTAGTTTTTTACTGAAAAACCGACATATTCACAAATTCTTCTAATCTATTGAAGTATCTATTCTGTGAGGCTTCTACCACTGTTGTGCAGTCCATTCTGATGGTTTTTTTTTTTAATTTTGATTCTAAGATAAAGCACTTTCTTTTGTATAATTTATTCCGAAAGCTTAGGACAGGTATTGAAGAACTGGATCACATAGTTGCCTCTTCTTTGGTCTTGCAGAGTGAAGTGCCTTCTTCCACATTGTGAAAATCACTAGTGACACAATAACAAAGCCAATTGCTGGGACAGTATTTTGTTGGTTTTGTTGGTTTAAGGTGTCTGCGTACTATTTAGGATGTGCCAATACTAGGAAAGTGCATTCATCTTTACCTCCTCTAGGGCAGATTCTCTTGTGGCAGTTTTGAATTATTCTTCAGGCACGAAGCTTCCTAATGAAGATTAATTTGAACAATTGAGACTCTGCCCTCCGTATTTCTCCAGGTGTCAGGACACCCTAGAAATGCGTACAGCAGGTTGTCCTAAACAAAAATAGTTCCGAAGTTAATGAAAGTGTATTTTCTGCAGCAGCAGTTTCCCTGATCTGTACTGCATGCTACTAAAACAAAAAGTCCAAAACTGTAACCTCAATGTTCAATTTTGATGGGTACCTACTGGCTGCTCTCTGTAACTGTTTTCTTGGCTCTGTGCTGTTTGATTGAGAATTTCGTGGATTCCCTTGGTGTGTGATGACTGGAGGTTTGTTTTGTTTTGTTTTGTTTTGTTTTGTTTTTAAAAAAAGGTAATTTTTGTAATTAATAATTAAGTAGACTTTAAAAGAAATACTTTTTATGTAGACATGTTTAACACGGCATACTTTTCATTGAAAAGCTAATGTAATAGACTTTCAGACACTTGGCGGCAACAGCGTACCTTCGGGTTGTTGCGCTAGCGTCTAAAACGTAGGTGGCACACATAGATGTGGAGAAACTAGTGTGAGATGAGACTTCAGCGGTTAAAATGAGAAGCTGAACAACAGCCGTTTCATGCCGCTCTTCCATAACTGCGAGCAGCATGCGCTGCCCAGGGAGCACCTGAGGGCTGTGGCTGGGATGATGCTCTCACTCGGCAAAGCAACTTTACCACAAACAAAGTGACTTTCAGTGGGAGCAGCCGCAGTGGTGGTGCATCCTCATTCATCGACCCACAGCTTTAGGAACTTCACAGACAGAGGAAAAAGAGTGCTATGAAATCATTTTAAAGAGTGAAACCAAACTGGATCCTTCTTTATTACTGGGAGTCTCTGGTTCCAAAACTGACCTTTGCAGCTTTGCTACAAAATAAGAGATTTTTGAGAGAAAAAGTGCAGCAATGACAAAATCCGTGTTCGGTAGTAGCTGCTCTTTTTGTGAGTTTTTGATTTGGAGTTGCAGTTGGGAGTCTGATACTTTGAAATAATTTATTCTTCATGATACTAAAACCAGAAAAAAGCTGTAAAATTAATTTTGTCATGAGAAACTGCAAAATTTTCCATACATTGCTTTATAAAAAATGATGATTTTCAAAACTCTTCCTTTGTCAAAATTTCTCATTATTGTGAGTAATCTTTTTTTTTTTTTTTTTCCTTTTTCTTGTAGAGCAAGTCAAACTTCTGGAAATTAGCTTGTTACCAGAAATGCTCTTTGTGTTTGCTTCCTCACTACAGATCTCTGACACTGCCTTCACTGCAGGATCTGTTTGTGCTTTTCAAGCAGCAAAAATGAAACCAAAATTGACCTTCTGAGCTTTGGAGGTTGTCCCACACCTATCCTGCCTGCAATCCATTTGGGGATAAAGCCGCCTGATTTAGGAGCAGATTGAGAGCTATAATCCATATGAAAGGGCACTTGGACTTGCACAGTGGCTTCTATACCAAGAGATTATGAGTGTGCACGTGTTGTTGGAAAATATATTAAAGGGAAGGTTATTGTTTTTCAGCATTAGAGGGTGTATTTCACTAAGGACCGCACAGAGAGACTGTAATAAGTTGTAGATGGCTAAGAGAAAAGTATCTAATTCTAGCACTGTGAAAGCTTTAATTATTTGTTTTTTCAAGTTGGCTCTATGTAGCTGAAAGCCGGATAAATCCAGAAACTACGGCAATTTTAAAAGAAAGTGGTTTTGAATGCCTTTTTTTCATCCATTTTACCTGTTTGTATTTTTTTCCTGATCTAACTCTTCATCAGTGCCTTCCTACCCAGAAACGTCATGGAAAGGTGTACTCTTATTTTATTTGCTGTAGTCTAAGCCCCTTAGTTAAATTCTAACACTAATTAAATCTTATCCCAGTGGGAGAAATAATGCACTGGCTGGTTAAACCAGTGCTGTAGCTGCTTTGTGCCACAGGAGTGCTGCACAGTAGCCAACGGAGCAGTGAGAATTGCAACCTTAGTGTTTGTTCTCAAATGAGTATAAAATTCATAATACACATGCTACTAAATCCTTTACCTGGAGAGAAGGTAACTACCTGGAGAGAAGGTATTTACCTGGCTTCTGTTCTCTTCTGCCTATGCTCAGGAGGATAATTTTTAGGGAAAGAAAAAAACAAACAAACAAAAAAAACTCAACCCAAAACCAAAATTCCGCCATATTAATCAGATATGTGTTACACAACACAAATTCAAAGGTTCCTTTGAAGTACGTTATCATTGTGAGCTAGAGCTAGGTTGGAAAAACAGCCAATTCCTTCCTCTTCCATCATCTCCACAATTACTTCATACTAAAAAGTCTGAAGTCTGGAGTCTTGAATTTACACTGGGGACCTTTCATACTGGAGGAACACAAAGTGAGCTTTAGACCTGATGGTTATTATTTTTTTTTATATTGTTAGCTTGACGTATCTGGAGATTTATCTCTCAGTTCATGTTCATTCTCAGTGCTGAGTCTGCACCTTGCGTTTCACTCTGTATTTCACATTTTATGGAGCAAGTAGAATATTAAGATTAGTAGAAAAATCCATTGTCTTCTCTGAGCAATGCCAGCATGCAGGCATATCCAGTTATTAGATTTTTAAGTTTTCAACTGTGTGAGGACTTTATCACTTAGATTAGTGCAGTCATTCTCTCTTTGCCTTTGCCCACTTTGGTTTCTGTCCTCCTTAACCGTGGTGGTTTATTTTCTTCTTAAGCAGATGGGTTAAACCACAGTGTGCCTACATGTCTTCTGTGGCCAGCTCATTTAGTCACTCTCCTGTGTCCTCTATATAAATGACCTGTTATGTAGGCAGGGTTTTCCTATTTCTACCTTGTGTTTGGAGAACTGCGGCAGAAAGGTCGCCAAATTAAATTTTTAGGCTGTGGATAGTGTCCTTATCAGAACAGGGAAACTAAGACTTACAAAGTGTAAATTAACTCATGGACATCGGTATAGGGATTAGTTTGCATTGGCATTATTATTCTGTAGAACATGGACAACTCACTTTGTAGTGGAGTCTTAGAACGTCCGTCACAAAAGCCCCCTGAAACATGTCACATCTGCAAAGCTTTTGATCATCCTGATATGGTGTTCTTTCACTCTTTTTTCATGGGACCTTGCATTTTGTGTCAGTTGTTGATTGTTTATTGACTTGGAAAATGAGAGGGATGGATTTTAGTATCCAGCATTCAGCACACCCTTGAGTGATGTAAGACCTGTTTTTTGCTGGGCTGAGCAGGGAATCAGTCCTGAGTCTTCGGGGAAGTTACCTGACTTCATGGTGAAGGTAAAGAAGTAGAGGGAGAGGGCCAGCATGTTTGCCTTTCACTTTCAAAAGGTATTGGTGTTGTCTTGACTTGTCATACAGAAGAACTGATATATCTTTCCCTCTTTCAGTCTCTCTCCCACTTCAACATATAAACAATGTGCATGCCCAGATATGCACAAAAGGTATAGGGAAAAATGTTTCTGAACTTATTAGACAACCGATTCTTCCCAGACAGATGACTACCATAAAGTGCATGAGTTTAATTTTATCCGAAAATTCCACGTGGGACCTAGAAACCTTCCCAACGAAATGCCACTGGAACCAAAATATTTCCTTTAATGCTTTTGTTCATCAAATATCTCCTCCAAATGAAATATTTAATTGAAAGCTTTAAATCAATTACATTAAGTGTATTTTAATGCTTATTTAAACTTTGGGTTTTCTATCATGACCTATTATTATTAGTTACGACTTCCTTATGGGTAAAATGTGTATTGACTTGAAATGTACTTAGAGGTTCTGTTTTCCTTTATGCAAAAGTAGAAGGCATTTCTCTGGGATTAGAATATTTGAAAATGAATGGTAAAGATATTACTTTGCAAAAGTTATCAGCTAGGAGTAGGAAGCCTTTACCAATAAGTTAATTTCCTCATATACTAATTTCCTCTAAAAAGGTCATTCCACAGCCAGATCCACTCAAATGAGAGCACTTCACTCTGAGCTCTGTGAATTTCATTGTTCCAAAAGAGGGCAATGAAGATAAGGGCTTTGGTTCCCTTGCTGCTATTTAATCTCTAAACAGATTTATTTTCTCCATTTTGTTTAATTCTACTGCTTTTGCTTTACCTTTGTGTGCAGCTATATATGTATGTTCTTTAAGTCTAGCCTGAAGGACTGGAAGTCCTGACCTGGGGTGTCTATGCCAACTCTCTCACTTGCGGCCACAAATATCTCACTTCTGGTAACTACAAGCTGTCTTTAAAAAGGGTTGACCATCTACAAAGAAAGCATGTAGCTGGACTGATCTAGAGAGGAGGTGTGCTCTAAGCGCTTTCTTCACTTGATTCATGTTATTCACCCTCATATATTTTCAACAGCGAAGTGACAACCCCATAAGAAATCAGTGAGAAAGCAGAGATTTCTTTGCCGAATTCTGGCTGGAGGAATGAAAATCCTTCCATGGTTTGTGCAGGAACTCATTTGGTGCCATGCTCTTCTCCAAAGCAATCTCACCACCACGCAGACCGAATTAGTAACATTTTACAGGCTGCATAACAGAGAAACTATGAGTTAGTAACAAAAGCACATTAAATTTTTAAGCTCTTTGTACTGCCATCCTTCAAACTGTATATGTCTTAAAAGGTTTACTTGCAAGCTGCTAGCATGGTCCCGTGTGATTACAACACTTCGGATGTTCTCCAGGAGTGCATCTTCCAGTTTAATTCAATCCAAAAGAAACCCGGCACACATGCTGTAAGAGCACTCGCAATAACTCGGGGCCAGTTTGCTAGGGTTAGGTATACTGAAACTGAGGTTTGTTTCCAAATTACGGTTTTGAACTGAAGTGAAAAGGTAGAGTAGATGCACCCACAATGTCCCGAACTGGCTTGTAGCAAACAGATACTAACCATTCCTAGCCTGTAAAACCTTGAGTTGTTGTAGAAGATAAGAAATAAATAGGTAGTGCTACTACTGTTGCACATGAACAGTATCACCTCTCTGTATCTCTACATGAAAGCTTATTTTATTATCACTTAAGGAAGTCATTACCCTTTTATGAGTGCTTACATGCCGCTTTACAAATATGTCACCACAGTTACATTATAAAAGCAGCATTATTTTTGCCAGTGGCATTTTATGAAGCAAGGAAAGTAGTTTGAAACTAACTTTAAAAAATGCCTTTGCTTTTTTTTTACTCTGGAGGAATAGAATTGATAATGTTTTCCCACACTACAGTTTGATTTTTTTTAATAAAGTTTTCTTTTCTAAATACCATATATCATCTGTAAATCATTAAAATACAGTATATATAATAAATACCTTGGTTTAATTGTACAGACAAGGAAGTTGCAGGTTCATCTTTATTAGATCAGTATTTAAAATGGACTAAAGTAAAACTTACTTTTTATACTGCTTGTGGAGTTTTTTGCTGCTTAGTCTAGTTAACCGTGTTGGAGGTATCTCCAGCATCCCCATTGGTTAAATTACATTAGTATAATTCCTATTTTTTACCAGGGAAAACAGGTAATAAGATTTCATCTGCAAACAGAAGAAGAAATATTGATCAAATAAAGCAAGATTACAAATTTTTTCTCTCAGGAAAAGACACTGATAACTTTGAGCACTGTATTTTGAGAATCCTACTTTAAAGAATCACTTGCTTAAAATTTTAGAAAGAATACTGCTTAATTTTCTTTATTTGACTTGTCAGTAACTTCCAGAAGATTAAAAGGCTAATGTTGTCATGCTATCGTGATAGACACGATTTTGATTGGCATTTTTGTGCATTATATTTTGCGCTTGATTTTGGTTTGTTTGTTGATTTGTTGGTTTGGGTTTTTTTTTTTTTTTTGTAAAGGAAATATCTCCTTCCTCATAAATTACAGGTAATTTACTAAAATTGTTTTTTTATTTTATAGTGTGAAAGCCATAATGTAAGTTACATTGGATTTAATAACAACTTAGATTTCCTGTGAAATTGAAAAGGTGGTAAATGACATATGTTGCTCTATAGATAGCATCTTTGCTTTAAAAAAAATGAAATGTGGTTTTAGAAAGCGTAGTATATGCTGTCATTCAAAAAATACCCAAATACTTATCCTTATGTATAAAACAATGCAACAGAGATGAAGTTATTCTAAGCTCCTCAAATCTGTTATGATGTCAGTACTATCACTAGCTTTCCACTCAGTTTAACAAAGATCTAAATATGCTACACTGCAAACAGATTTTTTAAATGTCTGAATAAATATTCGTTCTTAAAATACATGGTCATTTTGAAATGATCACAATGTATTCTGTGTATTTGATTTTGCATTTTGTAGTCCTGAGTGCTTAGAAATCCTATAAAAAGTCAAATATATCTCTCTATATAAAAATACAAATCCAACAAATAAGTTAAAACTGGAAAGTGGAACTATATATTTCAAAATGTTATGTGGATTTAACTATCACAATCAATTCGTAAACTAAGCAATGCTGAATGAAGTCTTTCAAAATGTAAAAATACTCAGATCTATCTAAAAACTAGCACCAAGATCATAATTATGTCAGATACCTCCTTGCGTATGCATTTATAACAGTAATTTCTCAGGTAACGTAGTCTGACTCTCTATATAAATGTTTTTGTCCTTGTAAGAACCACGCAATTTAGGAATGAAAAGCACTATTTATTTACGTAAGTGCCTGCTTTCTGTGAATTATCGTTGTTTGTGCATCGTGTTTTAACAGGTTGGAGCACCAAGGTTAGTCATTTAGAATTTTACTCTAAATCCTCCGAGTGGATTCTTGCAGCTTGAAGTCCTGTTGCACCTCACAGTAGAAATGGAGTGAAATGTCCTTTCTCTCAGTAGATGATGAGATTTTGTATAGACTTGGATGCAGTTCAATCTCCTCTCTTCTTCCGTGCTCCCCCTCTCGTGATCGAATCCAGATCAGCTGGGGAGGAATTGAGATTTCCATGTTGACTTTAGGAAGGCCAGGATGCAGGCGCTTACTAATTACAAATCAACCGTCACTTGATGTCGAGGAAAGTCTGGGCTTCTCTTGACTGCTTTGAAAATTTTCTTATTTACAGAGCAATGCGGCCCTGAGCAAAATATGCTTAACAGTCCCATAATGACATTTCTTTGCATCTTCACAGAAAGACCAAACTGTTTATTAACAGTGAGCTCCATGCTGCAGCGGTTCAGCTGGTGTCAGATCTGCATGTGAAAGCCGGGATGTGGCTGCTCAGAGGTGCAAAGCTTTGAAAATGGGTTAGATTCAGTCAGCAAGTGTTTGATAACCTGAAAGCAACGATGATACAGAAATTTTTCAAAGCAAAAGTGCATATGTTAATACCATTCCAGATATCCTTAGGGTTGTGTAGCTAATTGCATAGCTTTTTTAGAACACTACTTACTCTTCTAATCAATATCCAATTAGCAATTGCCATAGCAACTGTAAAATATAGGATGTCCTGGTATGTAAGGTATGTTAACTTCTAAGATACAAAACACCAGTGGGAAATACAAAGATGTCAGAGGAAAATCTGTAACTTTTCCCTCAGTGTTTTAAGGGGAAGGAATAGATATAGCTGTTCAGTGCTCAATTTGGGGAAATAAAAACACTGCTGCTTCATTACATATTCCTGTCCCCTCCCTGGAACACTGTTCGGAACACCATTTTTTATCTATTTGTGTTTTTTATGCCCACAAATGAATGAATACAGAGACTAAAGCCATAGCTCAAGAAAACAAAAGGTCGACCTGAGGAACTGCAGGCAATCAGCATCTCCTCAGGCCCTGGGAAGATGATGGAGCATCACTGTTCACAATGCATGTTCATGTAAATAAAGTCACTTGCCTTTTCCAAGCACAAAGCATGCTCAACCTGCATAGTCACCTTCTACTATGGGCTAAGTGGAAGAAAACAGACCAGTGGAGATTTTTATTCCCTGGGAGGACAGTGCAACAATGAAAGAGGTTACCCAGGAGGTTTTTGCATCTCTATCCTCGGAGGTATTCACAATGGAGTGGGATCGAGCCATGCTGACCTGGTCCAGGACCGGTGGTAGTTCTCCATTTAGAGGCAGGTTAAGGCCTCTTGATGTACCTTTCAACCAATATTTCTTTAATATTATGAATTAGTATTAAAGTGTTGCTTTCTTTAATTAGAAGAAAAAATTTAAATCCTTGTAACAAAGAAAGGGGTGGTCTCTTTGAGTAAAACCCGATGTACCCTAGTGAGGGCATTTGTGGAAGTGGTATGGTTCCCTCTGCCCATGCCATGCAGTTCTGCTCAATGGTGCCATTTCAGCATTTCAGTGTTTTGAAGCTCTAGTTTTGCGCAGCCCTTTTAAATGATTAATCTGCTTTATAGAATCATAGAATCTTCATGGTTGGAAAAGACATTTGAGATCATCGAGACCAACCATACACACACCAAACAAAAAAAAAACAACCCCAGAAAACCCCCCACATACCACCACAAAAAAACAACCTACAATCTCTGCCACTAGAGCATGCCCTGAAGTGCCACATCTAGACGTTTCTTAAATCCCTCTAGGGATGGTGACTCAACCACCTCCCTGGGCAGGCTGTTCCAGCGCCTGACCACTCTTTCGGTAAAGTAATTCTTCCTAATATCTAACCTAAACCTCCCCTGCCACAGCTTCATACCATTTCCTCTGGTCCTGTCATTATTCCCCTGGGAGAAGAGCCCAACCCCCACCTCTCTCCACCCTCCTTTCAGGTAGTTGTAGAGGGCAATGAGGTCTCCCCTCAGCCTCCTCTTCTCCAAGCTAAACATGCCCAGCTCCCTCAGCCTCTCCTCAGATGCCCTGGTCTCCAGACCCCTCACCAGCCTGGTCGCTCTCCTCTGGACACGCTCCAGCGCCTCAATGTCCCTCTTGTACAGAGGGGCCCAGAACTGAACACAGCACTCGAGGTGAGGCCTCACCAGTGCCGAGTACATCACTTCCCTGCTCCTGCTGGCCACGTTATTCCTGCATATTATCAGTTATATAATCATATAACCATATATGATGGCTATATAATATTATATAATATTATATAATCATATATCATATCTAATATAATCATATATATAAAAATATATGCATTATCAGTTACTTAAGAAAATTTCTGCTACCTGGTATGTTTCTTCTGTTGCTTTTTGTACCATCAGAATATGCTTGTATAAAGTTTCCCTGGAAAACAACCCTTTCATGGTCTTATTCCCTATTTTAAGGAAGGTATCTGCCCAGCCAAGAACCCCAAAATGCTCAGTTACATAAGACCAAGAAATACCTGTCTTAGAAAATTTTAAACATTTTTCTTCTCATGCGCAAATTTTCCATTCTCAGTAACCATTCCGCTTCAGGGATTCTCCTCTTTCATTCATTATAAATCATGAAATAAGTATCCTTTGTTGTCATGTTAACAAAACAGTTTTGGATGTATCACCAAGCTGTATGTGATTTATGAAAATGGGTAGTCGTGATGTTGGATACCTTTTAAACATTACGCTTTGTGTGCCAAGTAACTTATTTAGCTATTTCTAAAAATATTTTGAAACCTTCATATTAATCAACAACAAAGTAAATTTTAAGGAAAGCATGCAAACAGATAAAAATTTACAAACAAAATTCATCACAGCTTATGAAAAGAATATTGGTCTGAGATTTTGGTTATGAAGCTTGTCTTGGTGGGGTTCTGCATAGAGTACTGCAGGATGTGTGCTAACTTCACATTTCCACCTGACGCTTAACCGTTTGGACAAGATTTACCTCTTTTACACAACAGATCTGTGTGTTCTAGGATGCGATGTTTAACCTACCTGGTAATCTGAAACTCTTCTCATTCAAAATGTATCATGCCCAGAAGAAATCTTTTAGAGCTGTCTTTGTAGGCATTTCTAAGAGGCAGTAGACAATAGCAAGCTGTCTTCTTTTTTAATGGAACATGCACCCTCTTTATAAGTATATCTGAGAAATATTGGAAGGAGTATTTACTGTTTCTCCTCTTCTTACAAGAATTTTGTGCTAATCTTGGCATTATGGAAAATAAAAAGTAGAGATTAAAAACTATTTGAACATAAAAGGGAATTTCTAATTGCATTTTATTGGCGGGAGAGCTCACCAAGCCTCTCTCCATCGTTTATCAGCAATCCTGGTCAACAGGGCAGGTACCAGATGACTGGAGGGTAACTAATGTGACACCCATCTACAAGAAGCGTCGGAGGGAGGATCCGGGGAACTACAGGCCTGTCAGCCTGACCTTGGTACCATGAAAGATCATGGAGAAGATCATCTTGAGCGAGCTCTTACGGCAAGTGCAGGGCAGCCAAGGGATCAGGGCCAGCCAGCATGGGTTTAGGAAGGGGAGGTCCTGCTTAACCAACCTGATCTCTTTCTATGACCATGTGACCCACCTTCTGGATGCAGGGAAGGCTGTGGACGTTGTCTATCTGGACTTCGGTAAGGCCTTTGACACCGTCCCCCACAGCATTCTCCTGGAGAAGCTGGCGAATCATGGCATAGACAAGTGTAGGTGGGAGTGTTGATCTGCTTGAGGGTAGGAAGGCTCTACAGAGGGACCTGGACAGACTGGATCCATGGGCCAAGGCCAACTGTATGAGGTTTAATAAGGCCAAGTGCCTGGTCCTGCATTTTGGTCACTACAACCCCAAGCAATGCTACAGGCTTGGGGAAGAGTGGCTAGAAAGCTGCCCAGCAGAAAAGGACCTGGGGGTGCTGGTGGACATCCATCTTAACATGAGCCAGCAGTGTGCCCAGGTGGCCAAGAAGGCCAACAGCATTCTGGCTTGTATCAGGAATAGCGTGGCCAGCAGGAGCAGGGAAGTGATGGTGCCTCTGTACTCGGCACTGGTGAGGCCTCACCTCGAGTGCTGTGTTCAGTTCTGGGCCCCTCTGTACAAGAGGGACATTGAGGTGCTGGAGCGTGTCCAGAGGAGAGCAACCAGGCTGGTGAGGGGTCTGGAGACCAGGGCATATGAGGAGAGGCTGAGGGAGCTGGGCATGTTTAGCTTGGAGAAGAGGAGGCTGAGGGGAGACCTCATTGCCCTCTACAACTCCCTGAAAGGAGGGTGCAGAGAGGTGGGGGTTGGGCTCTTCTCCAGGTGAATAATGACAGGATCAGAGGAAATGGTATGAAGCTGTGGCAGGGGAGGTTTAGGTTAGATATTAGGAAGAATTACTTTACTGAAAGAGTGGTCAGGCGCTGGAACAGCCTGCCCAGGGAGGTGGTTGAGTCACCATCCCTAGAGGGATTTAAGAAACATCTAGATGTGGCACTTCAGAGCGTGCTGTAGTGCCAGAGATTGTAGGTTGTTTGGTTGGACTCAATGATCTCAAATGTCTTTTCCAACCATGAAGATTCTGTGATTCTATGATTTTCATTAAGGAAGGGAAAAAAATCATGATAGAAGGCAAGATAACTTCAAGTGAGGAAAAAACCGTGAACTTCAGGTGATCTTTGTATCCATTATTGCTCAGAGCTCAGAAATGCTGGGGTGAGTTATGGGTTAGGGACATGGAAGACCATGCAGAGCTGCTTGTGTTGAGTTTTGTCTTGACTGAGTTGGGATTGTTTCTGAAATAGTAAGTGTTTCTGAGCAGCTCTTGTGTCTGTTTGAGTGAACTTGTCAGTGCTAAATATCAATATCTATGAGACACTAAACTGATTTCAAAGTTCTGAGAAAATGTGAGATTGGACACAGATGATGTAAATCCATCAGTTTGTCTTCTTTGGGATCGTAGTTGAAACAGTTTGGTCTTCCTGATCCTGTCATAGTAGTCCACATTTGCCTTACATCTTTTTTTTTTTTTATTATTTGCTTCTTGTTTAGTCTGCTTGTAGTATAAATGCTGTATAGTATAAATGTATAAAATGCTGCAGTTTTTAAAAAAATCCTATGCAGTATGACTTCTCATCTTATTTTGGGCTATAATTTGGATCCATCTCGCTACAATTTCCATTCTTTCTACTGTTCCATTGCTCTTTTAGTTTTCCATTTCTTGGAAAACTTGTCATTTTGAATGATGAGAGAATGGACATTCCCAAATGTAATACAATAAGATTTTTTTGTGCACTCTTTTATACTACTTATTAATTTTGACAACAGCTGTTAAGCAATACAAAGATGTAAATATGAGTTTTACTAAGCCTGATGTGGACTTTGAGACACTGCATTGGATTTTTCTCTCTGGTTTGAGACACTATTTTTACAGAATGATAAAAATAAGAAGCTTTCTTATATTAAGATACATTTAAAGGGTTTACAATTAAAGA
This sequence comes from Rissa tridactyla, assembly GCF_028500815.1. NCBI lineage: Eukaryota > Metazoa > Chordata > Aves > Charadriiformes > Laridae > Rissa > Rissa tridactyla. The sequence goes on along the minus strand of NC_071497.1, from coordinate 3,224,806 downwards.
AATAACTGTATTTGTGAGAAATGCAGTGAGGTTTATTTATGTATGCTATGTATTTCCCATCAGCATCGACATTCTTGCAGTCATGAAGAATTTTCCTTTTCAGATTTTTCATAATTCACATTTAAGTTAGAAATTTTGACAGTTGAGCATGACCTTGACTAAATCAGCTTTTTGTATGTTTGTTTGTTTGTTTTAATTATTTCTTTTTTTTTTACTTGTGAGATTTGGACTTTTTGTTCCATACACTTTACGGTAGACATTCTAGTTATTCAAGTGTTTTGACCTGTTAAGTCCTTTAAATTTCAACTTTAAACTATTAGAGACCAGAGAATTCCTGCTAGAAATCTCCTGCTTCTTTGTTCTCATAATTATGAAAGAGTCTAGATCAAATCTCTCAGTTTTTGTCATGTATTCACACTTTTTAGTGCGGTGGTTGTTCTAGACTCAGTGAACATTCTTTATTTAAGTAAACTGGAAATTTGTCGTTTAAAGAATTGATTAGTCCCTTCCTGCTTTTTCAGCTCTTTTCTATATACATGAATGCTATTCTTATTCGCTTCCAATTCGACAGGCCTGATACTCTACAAGTTTGGGAAGATCCACATTTTTACCTAACTGCCACCCAAACTGTCTTTTTGGAGGATAATGTCAAAACTGAATGTAGATCTTGACATGCGAAACCTTCTTTTTCTTGAACCTGAGCTAATTAAAAAAGATTCTCTGGAGTTAGAATCTGTTGAAGATGAATTATAGAGCTGTAAGAGACCCTGAGAACCTGCATAGTCCATTCTCCTGTGCCACAGATATGTAATTTCTGACAGATACTTGCCTAACTCATTTTCAAAGCCTTCTAATGATAAAAAGCAAACGCATTCTCGATCTGTCCTGCCAATTAACTATGTTTGCATGAGTACATTTGTCCCAATACCCAGCTTTAATTCTCTCCCTTCGTCTCATCTATGACTCCCTGCCTTTTTGTAACAGGTTTCTATATGTTTGAAAGGTATCATAATCTTTCCCCTCCTTTTCAATCAGTCTTTTATTAGGATCAAAAAAGACTTCTGACCATTCTCATTATTCTCCCCTGGACTCTTTCTGCTCAGTCATATCATACCCTCACTGAATGATGGCATCTCAAAGCAGAGAGGGTAATCTGATCAATGTCCACAACTACTGAAAGTTGTTTTACATTTTGTAACCCATTCTCTGTTTCATGCATCCCAAAATACTGCTTGCCTTTTTCAGAAGATCAGAACATAGAGTCGTAGCTATCTCATGATCAACTATAACCTCTAGATTCTTTTCTATAGCTCGTAACCATCTGTTTTTCCACCTTTTATGTGAGTAACCTATTTGTTCTGCTTCAGTTAGCACCTTGCACTTGTCCTTCCTGAGTAGTTCCCTTTTTTTTCCCCAAGACGGGATTCCAACTTGTTCAGATTATTTTGAATTCTGATCTTTTCTACAATAATTGTATCTGTCAATTTCTCGGTTTGGTGTCACCTACAAATTCAGTAAACATACTTTTTATTCTGTTGTTTATGTCATTGATGAAACTATTGAATGGGGGTTGACCCAGACCAGAACACACACAGGATGCTTTTCGGTAGGGTTATTGCAATTAAACTCATCCGTATTTCCCTGGTCTCTACAGTCCCCTCCATGCCTTCAAAGACAGTTATAGTTTCCCTTCCTTAATCATCCTATATTCCTTCTAGCCTAGATGAAATCACCTTTGCCTATTCCCAGCCTTTTCAACATCTTAAAACCGTTCTTCAATAGAAATCTCAAAAAATCGTGCTATGGTATTATTAAAGGAAAACTAACTGGAACATTGTGTAAACTGTTCAAAAAAGTATTTTCATGTCATATGATTTCTTTTGCGTCTATATCTATTGTCTTCTATAGCCTGTTGGTGTTTTTATCCTTAGAGTTTACTGTATTGATTCTTATACTCAAACAGTCAAAAGGCAATGACATATTCAACATCAAGAATAACTTTGTTACGTCTAGCACAGAAGAATGAAATATGTGTCTTCTTCATTAAACCTTTCAGGTTCTTTTTATTGTCCACATATCTACAGTATTCGAACCCTGCAGCCATTCATTGAGTAAAATGGTTAATGTGTCATGTGTTTTCCATTATTTTATTTGTCCTTTTCTTCAGGAAGGAATGTTTTGTGCATATTATAGTATTTCATTAGGGTAGGATTTGCTTCTTTAATACCATAGACAGTTTCTGCTGAGTGTTTATATTAATGAGAATAAGGGAAAAAAAATATGTTTTACATTCACGTGGAAGATGTGGAGGTTTTCTGAGTTGGTTTTGGTTTTGGTTTGGTTTGGTTTTTTTTTCTGTGACCATGTGCACTCCATAGTCTGAACTGAGTCCAAGAGAGTGAATTTTCTCCGATTTTCACCTGATGGTAAACATCCACTTTTTGTCAGAAAACTGACCCTTCTTCTGAAGCTTTATGTAACCTGGTCCCAGAACACTAAACGCTTTGAAGGAGAAGCCATCACTTGGCACTTTTCCTTAGCTCGTGGAACCTCTGCTGCCGAGTTCTCCAGTTTCTGAAACACGTGGCATTTCCTAAAAGCATCTAGTATGGAGGGAGAGTGTGAGGAAACATAGTGGCAGAGATGCAATTTGCCATCACTGCCCTTAGGGTGACCATTTCCAGCAGAAATTTGCATCATGCTGGTATACATATCTGAACCACTGCCACTCCTATGAGGCAGGCAGTATCTTATGGTTGGAAATGTCAAGTGTTACAAGGAGGTCTGGAAACATGAGAATGGATGTCTGCCCTCGATCCATCAACAGTAGGTGACCATCCATCAGTGTCAGTGATTCTGTTTTCACCCTGTGTCCTGTCCTTATTATGGATGCCTAACTGTTATTGAACAGATTTAAGTGAAAAAAATGAGACTTCACAAAGTATAGCCTTTTTCAGACAGATATTTAGACTAACTGTCCTACACGTGACCGACACATTTATTTAAGATGTTGATTTTTTGCATCTGTGTGCTACTTGTATTTACGCTTTTCTATTTTTATTGAAATAATGTACCATAAGGTGAAAGAAAAGCCGTGTTTCCCATTGGTTTGACTACCAACATGGCTTTTCCACCACTTTCTGCCCATAATAATATAATCTTGCAAACATTTACGTGGAGTGGACACTTCCGAATTTTGGTCATTTGTGTATATTCACTAACTTTGCCAGTGTTAGAAAAAGTACTCATTGTGAAGTAGAAATGACTGAACGGTTAGTGTTTCTTTGCACTGAAGCATCTAAAGAAGGGAGAGAGAAGGTTAGTAAAAAGCTAACCAAGAAGGTTAATTTTCAAAACCCACCTGCCCTGGGAGCATTTATCTTTATTCTAATCTGTGCATCTGAGTCCCTAAAGGTTTGTCTGTACAGGATAGCTTGATGCTGTTTAAAGATACTGAGGTTTCCTAAATAAGCTTGTGTTTCCGTGTGGCACAATTTAGGGCTGGGCAAAATTTTTGTCTTTGGAGTAATGTATGTATATGATATGGCATTGCATTTGGGTAAAGCAGAGGGCATAGTGTCATGCTGTAGTAGATTTTTTCAGTTCTAAGATTGACTGGGTTATCTGCACTCTCTTCACTAACACAGACAGTTCTAAAAGACTTTTTCCTTATTTAGTTGTTTGTTTGGGAGGTCTGTAACTCTTTAAAAAAAAAAAAAAAAGAATTATTTTCTCCTTCAGGAGACTTAAGGAATGACACTTACCCCATTTGCTGACAAACAGAATAAATGAGTTCATACTGGGCAGCTACGACTGAACTGCTGACCCGAGCTAATTCATTTAAAGCTAACTTTGTCATCTCATATCTGCAAAGTAGATATATTGTCAGGAGACCTGTGAAGTTACTGAAATATGAACCATGATGGAAAAAGGCCCTGGGTCACCTGATCATTGAGTCACCAAAGCAGGGAGTAGTAGATAGCTGTTGAGAAATGTGCATCCCAACGACAGAAGGCATCTTAGAGCCTAGAGCTGTGGAAAGTCAGTGAAATGTTAGAAGAGAACCAAAGAGATAAAGTTCAATCTCAGTTTCCAAAAAGACCTGAATAGAAAACATTTGAGTTCTGTACTAGCCGTCAACAACAAAGTTGTGATACAGAGACTAAGAAGTATTAATCATTCTTGAAAAAGGATATGTTGTAAGGCATTGAAATACTGCGGGACCGGCTGAAATGCTATTTAATGTAGCCTGACTAATACATTTAGCTATTTGTGTATTATGAATAATTTTGGGTTACACTGAGCCCAATGTGCATTGATACGATATGGGAGGAAGGTTCACATTGTTACATTTTTCTGCAACATTATTCTTTTAAAAGGCCTTCAATTACAATTGAGTACAAAATTTTTCACATGTTTTTTAGGCGAGAAACTTGAATCATGTGACTACATATCCTGGTTATAAAAATATAGATAGTAATATTGAAATGTGCTTTTTCAAAAATTGCTATTTATATGTATTTATGCACAGGCATAAATAGAAAACTTTTTTTAAACTTTCTCGGTGGGATCATGATAAATATTTATTAAAAAAAAGCACATTTCCTTTTATTTTTAGAAGTAAACTGGTTTGTGGTGTGGGCAAATTTAGCTAATGACTTCTAAAGCAAGTCCACCTTTTGCATCGCTAAACTGTTGAATAGGAGGTTAAAACTCTGGTATACGCTTAAGCTTTGGGGGTTAAAGCTTTGGTCCCTTGTATGAGGTTGAAATCCACAAATTCTGAAAAGATATTAAAATGCTTAGGTTTTGCAGAGAGATGATTTAGCTTAAAGCAAAGGATAACTTTGCAGAAATTTGAAGTATATGGAGAGAGCCTGATTTAATTAATGAATCTATTTTTTTGCTGGTTTGATTCCATCCTTTCAGAAAAGCAACAAATTTGAATAAACCTCCCAGGAACAGAATTTATGAGTCCTATAAACACCATTGGGTTTCCAGCTAAGGGTTCAGAACAAATCTTATGATCTCTCATTCAAAACACTTAATTCTCAGACAATCAATTGCCTTATAGATAAAGTAATCTTCAACATTAAGAGTCCTCAGAACAATTTTTCTGGTTCTAAGCTTCTTTCTGTAACAGGAGACTTACCTTTCTCTCAATGACGTGGTAAAGGGTCCTACTGAGAAGATCAATAATTATACAAAAACGTCTTTGTTCTTTCTGGAGGACAATTCTATTAATGATTAATCTCCATCCTATTGCACTGTTTTGAAGCGGTATAAACTGAGTTTGCATTTTTATATAATTTATATATGCTATGGCATAGAAAAAAAAAAGGTTCTTAAATTACTATTGCTGTTATTCAGAATGCCTAGAAACTTTTAAACGGACAACAAACTCATTTCTCACAAGTCTCAATTTGTGGTGGTTGTGGTCATTCTCATGAAATGAGTTCCGTTTTTTCGATTTGCAGGCTTGAAGGATTTCAGTCCTCTCGCCTGCACTGGGAAGTTTGAAGTGTGGGGTTGTCTGTCGCAGTTCTGATTCCTCCAGGTACGCCCAGCCTAACACAAAATGCTTCAGAGCACCCCGCACACACTGCCTGTCAAACCTGCATTTTTTCTCCTTCCTGTTATTCAATTTTCTGTAGAAAGTCACCTTCTGTGTTTTTGATGTTAATACACTCTTCAAAATATGACAATTAATTTCCCTTGAGGTAAAAGTTACCACCAGCAATTTCGTTGTTGCCTAATTTTGATTTGAAGTTAACATATATGTAAGCCTTTACATATATGTTAGACTTATTCAGACAAACTTTACCTTACAACACCCTAAGTTACCTTTAGAGATTCATGGCCTTCCAGATTGCTTTTGAAGTGTCTCCATTTGCTGAACCGTTTGGTCAGCAAGTCTCTTACAGATTCATTTTATAAGTGTTCCTTATCTTAAAAAAAATTAGAAAAAAACTCTATATTTCTAATTTTGACGTTTATGAATAGTCAAAGGCACTGTTAGAAATATACAAAATCACAGAATCACGGAATGGCAGGGGTTGTAAGGGAGCTTCAGAGATCATCTTGTCCAACCCCCTGCCAGAGCAGGGTCACCCACAGCAGGCTGCACAGGAATGCGTCCAGGCAGGTTTGCAATGTCTCTAGAAAAGGAGACCCCACACCTCCTCTGGGCAGCCTGTGCCAGGGCTCTGGCACCCTTAAAGGAAAGGAGTTTTTTCCTCATGTTGAGATAGAATTTCCCATGTTCCAGTTTGTGCCCGTTGCCCCTTGTCCTGTCACAGGGCACCACTGAGAAGAGTCTGGCCCTATTCTCTTGACACCCACCCTTTAGCTATGGATGACCGTTGATGAGATCCCCTCTCAGTCTTCTCTTCCCCAGACTGAACAGCCCCAGGGCTCTCTGCCTTTCCTCATCAGAGAGATGCTCCAGTCCCTTGATCATCTTTGCAGCCCTCCACTGGACTCTCTTCAGTAGTTGCTTCTCTTTCTTGAACTGGGGACCCCGTTCTGGTCTGGACACAGTGTAGTCCAAATGTAGCCTCACCAGGGAAGAGCAGAGGGGAGGGTGACCTCCCTCGACCTGCTGGCCGTGCTCTTTTGAAGGCATCCCAGGAGACCACTGGCCTTCTTGGCCACAGGGGCACATTGCTGGCTCATGGGCAACTTGTTGTCCACCAGGACTCCCAGGTACCTCTCTGCCAAGCTGCTTTCCAACAGGACAGCCACTAACCTGTACTGGTGCGTGGGGTTATTCCCCCTTAGGTGCAGGACCCTACACTTGCCCTTATTGAACTTCGTTATGTTCCTCTTCACCCAACACTCTAACCTGTCCAGGTCTTGCTGAATGGCAGCACAGCCTTCTGGTGTGTCACCCACTCCTGCCAGCTGTGTCATCAGCAAACTTGCTGAGGGTACACGCTGTCCCCTCAAACGGGTTGTTGATGAATATGTTGAACAAGACTGGACCCAGAACTGACCCCTGGGGAACACCACTAGTTGCAGACCTCCAACCAGACTCGGTGCCACTGATTACGGCCCTCTGACCTCTGCCATTCAGCCAGTTCTCAATCCACCTCACCTTCCCCTCATCTAGCCAGCCAGTCATGCCATCATAGAAGGCTATCAGATTGGTCAAGCATTATTTCCCCTTGGTGAACCCATGTTGATCACTCCTGGTAACCATCTTTTCCTCCACATGCTTAGAGATGACATCCAGAATGAGCTGTTCCAGCAGCTTTCCAGGGATGGAGGTGAGGCTGATTGGCCTGTAGTTTCCTGAGTCCTGCTTCTTTCCCTTTTTGACAACTGGAGTGACACTGTTTTCTTCCAGTCCTCAGGCACGTTTCCTGCTCTCCATAACCTTTCAAATATGATGAAGAGTGGCTTTGCAAAAACATCTGCCAGTTCCCTCAGCACTTGTGGGTACGTCCCATCAGGGCCCATGGATTTGTGAGTGTCAAGTTTGCCTAAATGATCTCTAACCCGATCCTCCTCAACCAAGGGAAAGTCTTCCTTTCTCCAGACTGTCTCTCTTACCTCCAGGGTCTGGGATTCCTGGTGTCTGGCCTGAGCAGTAAAGACTGAAGCAAAGGAGGCGTTCAGTAACTCTGCCTTCTCTGCATCCTCCGTCACCAGGGCACCCACCTCATTCAGCAGCAGGCCCACATTTTCTCTAGCCTTTCTCTTTCTACCGATGTACTTGAAGAAGCTCTTCTTCTTGTCCTTGACATCCCTTGCCAGATTTAATTACAAGTGGGCCTTAGTCTTCCTTGTTGCACCTCTGCATACCCCTACAACATTCCTATATTCCTCGCAGTCACAGTGGCCAGTCCCTTTAAAAAATTAGGTGTTAACTACTTGTAACTTCAAAATTAAATTCTAGATTTTAAAGTGTGAAGTAGTTCTGATCTGACTGATGTTAGGTTGGGCCATGAATTTTGAGATCTGACTGATGTTAGGTTGGGACATGAATTTCACAGGAAAAGTGGGATTCCGGTTCAGAGGGATTTTAACCACATGCTGTTTTCAGGTCATACTCAATTACAACTAAAAGAAATATGAATATGAAATTAAAAAGAAATAAAAATATGAAACTGCACTGAAACAATCAGAGTGAACTTGTTTTTTCAGTTTAAATCTACCCTCCTTCCACATATTTTGTATGATAAAGCATAGCAGAATAATCTTTTCAGAAGGTTAAAAATTATATACATATATAATAATAGAACAACGCGCTGCATCCCATTTCTTCCAAATGTATTAGTATTTTAATAGTTAATACTGCACAGATTGCATAGATATCATTTATTTGTACTTTTCATAATACTTCTATCTAATACTGTTTTGGCAAGTAGCCTCCGGACAGTAAGATTATTAAGGGACTAATACATTTAAAAGTAGGTAAAAAGCACTTGTAGTACCATTAACTATTAATTTGTTCTTGGCTAAACTGATGATCCTTTGACACACAGAATAGCTCATATGTATCTAAGAGTTAAGTACAATATATTGTAGTTTAAATACATCAAATGCTTTATTTCTGGGAGTAGAAACCAGAAATGCAGAAACAGAGAACTAAAAATGACAGCGGGCGAAGTACCCTAAACTTGCTTAAGAGGACTCGCTGGCTTAAAATAGTATTGAAGTCCAGCCTTAATAGATCCATTTGTCCTGGTATTTGCCATTTGCCATTATCGCTGTGGAAATATTTCTTTTATGAAAGATGGTTTTGAAGAGAAGTGAAGTTTCTTGCTTCTTAAAGGGGAGCTGTTCGGCCAGCCTATCTATGCAGCAATCTGCCTGTTAAATGTAGTATGCCGAACTGGCAGTCTCTGAGCATTTCTCGTCATTCCTTGTTGGGATGGTCACTTAATGATCAAATTAGAGCTCAGTCAACCAGAGCTGCAGAGACAACAGTAACCTGCCGCAAGTCAGGCCCCCGTTTCAGATTTACTGAGCTTCCAGGTGGAGTTCATTACAGCAAATCACCCAGCACGATCCCCTTGACAGCACATTAAGAAAATGGTCTAAATTAAGGTTTGTTGTATTGTTAGGCTTGTTTCCTGCTCACAGTGTGAAGGCCCCCTGCTTTTGCCCGCACTCACTTAAACTGCAGAACATTTGCTATCCTGGGAGGTCCCTGCTGCTGTTCGCTGCTCTGTTTGTGTAGCACGTGAAATATTCATGAATTGGCGAACTGAAGTACCACATGTTTCAAATGAGGATTTCGTAGTTGTGTGCTCCTGGCTCGTGAACTGAAAATCGGCAATTTACAACTATAGCTTGTTTCTTTAAAAACAAGCAGCCATGTGGGCACCTTGGTTGCAGTGGCTGTTCCTTGTCCACCCCTCTCCTTGTCCACCACACTCCATTGAAACCCTGGGGAGCCACCTGCCTTTGCAGTAATACTCATGCCCCAGTAAAAAAGCGATGCTGAGGCTCCCATGCCATTCCTTTTAGGCAGAGCACAGCCTATGTGATGAAGTAAAACTGGGAAGAGTATTATGTGAGATGTCCTTTCATGACCTTTAAGAGTCCCTTCCAACCCAAACCATACTATGATTCTATGATGAGTTGCATTTCTGCTTATAGATCATATAAGAAGGCAAAGGCTTCCATAGTAAGGCCACAGAAACCTTCTCAATTTGCTATTTTAGGTGCTTCTTCATGTTCAAAAAGTGTGTTCAAATAATGTAATGCTGAAGTCCTGAAAGTAAACCTTAAGTGTACCAGGCATAGAAAATCTCAGTACGGACTCCTGCCTCTAGAATATGTGGAACAAGACAACAGATTAATTTGCAGTGTACAGGTTCATTAAAATGCATTTTATACTGTAATTCACGCTTTAAAAGGTACACGTATTTCACAAGGGATAGCTCTTCTGCAAAGTCTGTCTCCTTTTTGGCTTAATAGCTTTGTGGAAGGATTAGTAGAAGTGCAGTGCATTATGATTCCTTTTTCTGATGGCTTTTTCTTAACTTTTTGTATACTTGACATATTTATCAAGAAAATGGTAACATCTACATGCTTAAGTACCGTTTTAATGAACCACAGCAAAGCAGTGTAATATATTGACTCTGCTGAAGTTTTTTCCCCTTTTTTCTCTTCTCTTTTAGTCAATGTAACAAATTTTCTACCAAGACAATTTTCACAAAATCTTTGCACAGTTTCAACATCAACAATCTGCCTTTTGCTATTTCTAGATAGATACATTTATTTTGTCCCAGGTCCTTTAATTGTACAGCTCTCTGCAGCACCTGCTTCAGGGTCCCCAGTTGGACCCCTTTCATTTTTTTCACAAAATAACTTTCTAAACCAGAAAAAGTTCTGGTTGATCACGTAGTGTTGGTGTTGTGAGCTTAGGCTAGTCCTGAAAATATCACCAGGAATAAAAAAGGAAACATTTCGCTCAATTCATTTACGACCAGATTTCCGTGTGATGATGGTGCTCATGGCCACGTTTTCCTCCACAGTAGTGGCTATAACATTTTAATTAACACAAGCTTAGCTGCCTCCTGTGAAGGCTGAACACATCTTTTTGAGCAACTTTTTTTAGTTTAGGTGACACTTGAGGCCTTCCAATCCTTTTTTTCAACAGCCAGTTTAGCCCATCAGTCATTCTCCTTACTGTATGACCTGTCTCGAGATTTGCCAGTTATTCTTGCATTTTTGCACTTGTCACTTGTTTCTGCAGCAGTTTCTTCTGGCAATTTGCTTTTCTTAATGAGGTTTGAGTCACTTCTGTGGCCTCTCCCCCACATCTGTGTTTCCAGCTTTGTCTCTGCTTGGCCGCTTTTCTCTCCAGTTTTCCAAAACTCATCATGGATCTGAAAATATTGTCCATCAGTGAGTCAGTACTCTCTTTGTAGTGGCAATAATGTTGTGTATTTACGTGTTGGGGTTTGGTTTTTTTTTTAAAGAACACAACTGAAGTCTCTGTATTGTTTTTACAATGACACCCACCGCTTCTAAACTTAGCTAAGCACATTGTCTCTTGATGCATTTTGGGAAAAGAATTCATTACATTTATTTTTATTTGATTAATTCAACAGGTGCTGGTATGTATTTTCTTAATTACCTGCCCTTCTATTAGATGTTCTGATTTCTCAGTGTGTGCCTGTAGAATGGGTGATCTGTGTTGCTTCTTTAACGCTGCCAAGAAAATATCAGCAGAATGCATGTATGCCATTATTATGCACAATGAGCCTTTCCTCAATCTCAGCTGGCTACTTAGTATGCGGAGGTTAGAAAAAGAAGCCTCCCCATGCCCCACAAAGTCTTTATGTGTCATTGTTGGTTTTCATGGGAATAGATGTCAACACTGTACAAATATAGGAAAAATTAGAACTCTTTTAAGGCTACTTTGTTCCTCCAGTTGTGAAATGAAATCTACTGGCAGTGTCCTTACAGGCTGTTCTTCTGATAACAATAGGGAACAAGTTTAATTTAAAATAGCAGTGACATCCTTTTATTACACACTTGCGTTTCCTAAATGTTGAGCGCTCTAAAAGCATGTCTAAGAATTCAACCAATTAGATGTTTACACAGTAAATGAGAACAGCCATGGTTATATCAGGATGCCTAATTTGAAGCACATACAACATATGCTGTAGAGTGTGTTGGGAGGGTTTGGGAGAAACTTCTTCTGCGACAGATCACTCCGGAGTTATCCACTATGAGGTTTCTTGTCAGAAGATGTTCTGCCCACTACAAACACTAGAAAACTGCAATAGATGTTCTCCTAATCTGATCTGGGGCAATGCCTAGGTTTGTGTAACATTTTTTTTTTTCCCTAGCTCTTCAAGATTTTTCCAAAAGTGCAGGTGGCCCAACCATTCATTTTATAAGAACACAGATTGCCACTCCTTAAAGCTTGTTCACTCAATGGGACTAAATACATATCCACAAGAGATGAGTGATATTGAGTCAGAAAAATCTCTGAAGGACCAAAAGACCAAAATAAACATATTTTCGAGTCCCTGACATCTGGTACTTAAGATGAAATAGAAATATTAAAAAATTGTTAAAAGATGCTTGTTTCAAAAGTTTTATTCAAATAATTATATATTAGAATCTACCAGTATCATTAACATAGTAATACAGCCCAGAACTTTCACTGGAACATTCAATTTGTCAAACAAAAATATTCTTAAAATAAGGTTTCATTAGACTGCACTTTAAATATGATGACTCGTTTGGAAATAGCTTGTGTGTGTAACATAAGGAAAGTTTATTTGAGCTGCACAAGGGAGCACAGAGAATACATTAAACAGCTGATGCTCAAATTAAAAATATAGTATATAATTAGATATCTGGTATTATGTACACGGTTTTCAGAAGGCATGGATATACTATCTTAACACGCAGTAAACATAAAAGAGAGTTTAAAAGAATTACTTATCATACTATTAACTCTTCAATCATAGTAACCTATCTTAAACAAACAAAAAGCTAATTCATTACAATGAATGAACCTTTATCTTGTCAACTTGTGTATGAGCCAATACAGGTTGGCACTAAACACATAGTGGATACCCATAGACTCTTGTCACGATTCAAAAGATTTTACAGATTCATCTTGATGTAGGAAAACAACTGTTTCGCTCTACACACCAGTTGCCTTTATTTCTGCGTCAAGTCTTTAAATCCTATCAGCCAGTCACCAGGTACCAATCACTGAATGTTATCAAATGACAATTGTTGAATATCTTTTTTGATCATCCATTTGAAATAAACTGAAAATAAGGAATTAAATGACTGCCCGACTGAAAAAGAACCCCATTTGAGTGGATAAACAATGCAGTGTGTGGTATAAATAATCCTTGTTTGAGAACAGAAGGTTCTTATCTGTATTACTCAATGAGCACTTAACATCAATACTTTGACACAAGCATGAAACCGTTCAGAAGCTACCATCATTACAAATCAGAAATGAGTTATTTTATATCTGGTTGCAATTCTTCAATTTTTACTTTGCAGGCAAATCATAACTTAAGAGAAAGTTCCTTTCAGAAATTCACTAGGGAAAAAAAAATAAAGAAAAAAACAACAATCCACCTTCTTTCATTAAACTTGCTGGTATTGGCATAATAAAATATATAACTGATTCAAAAAGATAAAGGATAGCACAGATTGTCATAGGCTATTAAGGATTAGAGAAGATTACTTTTGACTGTAAAAGACTGGTGATATCAACTTGTGTTGTTAATGTCATATTTTGTTTGAAAATTTTCCCCTTTTATCTATGAAGTTAATAAATATTCTAAGAAAACTGAAGCAGAGGAGGAGAAATAAAAAGAGAAAATACAGGACCAGGAGAGAAAATGAGGGAATGAAAAAGGTGCACAACAGCCCTCTTCTACAAAGGGATATTTCTCACAAAATGACAATTTGAATTGTTCGTTCAATTCATGCATTTCAGGTTTTTTTGTTCACCGACATGTCCAACACTGAACTTTTTTGTTTGTCCAAATACCTGAAGAATTTATCAGCCTTGTTAATTTGTATTAAGCTCTTCTTTCCCACTTTGCAAATATCTCAACTCAGATCTCTCATCTGTATTTTGCACTAGACTTACTGTTTTCAAATAATTGCTCAATCTTTCTACTTTGTACTGGAATGTTCTGGTAATTCTTGCAGAATATACTCAAAGGTTTAGTATTCTTGAATGTTAACACTCAGTTGTTGGAGAACTTTTGTTTTGTAGTGGAAAATAAAGCTTCAAGTTCAAGAATCCAGTCAGATCTGTTACACTTGAATAAGTGTGTTTCCCATAAACAGTTCCCTGGACAGAAGTGGGAACCTTCTTTATTGACAAGAACGTGGTTGAGTTCAAGCTCATATGTTAATCGGGTATAGAAATGATGTAGACAGCCAGTGGAAACTAGATTATTGAGATGTGTGCTCTGAAAAATCTCCTAACAATATCACAGTTAATTTTTTTTTTTTTTTTTTTTTTTTTGGAAGTCCACTGTTGCCACAAAAAAGTACCATCCTAAAGTTGGAAATATAAATAGAAGCGTCTTTGAACACCCGTTCTTTTTAACGGGAACAGAAGAAAAGGCTCAAAATAACACAGTTTATGCTATCCATCTTAAATACCTTTTCTTCAATGACAATTGAGTCTGAGACCATGGATAGAAGTTTTACTTCTTTAAACAATATATATATATTGTTTATATATATATAACCTATGTAACCTCAGTTAGAGACACTAGCAACTGCCAACCACAGATCTCAAAGCACTGTTGGGAAAAAAACCCAACCAAACAAAAAAATAACACAAGTATTTTATTGCTAGACCAGAACATGAGGAATCTATAAGTGAGTTTTTTAATGTCGTGAAAGAGAAGAAATGCAGTTCTGTTACAGAAAGGGTCCCAGCGCTCATAGCTCAGCCTCTTCAGCTACGCGGACCTCTCACGGATGCCCTGCGATAGCTCCATCACAGCACATTCTGCTAGACCTCTTCTCACCTGAATCACAAGTTCTCCCATTGCTTTTATAAATTTTTTTCAGTGCTTTGGTCTTCATTGTTGCCAGTAAAAAGCTCTGAGGTGTAAGTCTAGTGTGTTGCCCTGTTACGGTCTTGGTACACAGTATTTTCCACAGCAGGACTGTCGTGAAAAACTAGGATTCACGTTGTTGAACACAGCCCCGAAAAAAGTTTGCCACTGAGCAATGTGCGTCAACTGTGCAGTAGGTGCTTCCAGCAGGTTTGATAGCACTTGCCACCTCTTCCTCTGGTTTTGTTTGTAAATTTGCCAGATTCTAGATGCTGGTTAATTTTCTCAGCTAGGGGTTTGCCTTGTGGTAAGGCTTTTTTTTTTTTTTCCAAGGAGGGAGTTTAGATAAAATACTCAGGTCTAGCCGTGCTCAAATAACACTAAAAATTCATACAAATTCTTAGAGTTTAGTAAATCAGAGAAGAGAATTACACTCATGTCAGGTATATGCCTTGTGCTGCTCCTAGAAGAGAACCAAATTGGTGTTTAAGTTACACATCTTTTAGAAGCAGTTTGTGCATTACATTCAAAAAAGTCATGATTGGCAAATAAATTTGCAAAATTTATGTGTATTTATTACACACACTCTGTTCAGACCCCTGGGGACTAAGCAGGACCTTCCTATAAGCCTGCACTGGTTAGTTCAGGTCATTGTGATTGCTGGCCTCCTGACCCAAATAAAAGATATTTCCTTCTCAGAAATCACCTCCAGGTAGCAGGGGGAAAGAAAAGGATATATTTTCAATACAGGGGAAGCAAAGCAAGATTCACAGAGAGAGAACAATTAATGTAGTTGATGTGATCCAGGAAACTAGCATGGAGGAGGAAGAACGAAACTCATAATTGTGCGTGAAACAGTGTAGATTTGTAAACTAAAGGATAGGGAAAGAGCAACTAGGTTTTGATGGAGAAAAGCTGGGTGGAAAAAGCGGTGAGATGGCCCAGACAAAGAGAAAAGGGAATGCAGAAACTGGAAAAGAAAAATAAGATTGAGAGCAGAGCAAGGCTGCTAGACGTGCAAGGCGGTGTGGGTGCTCAGATGTTGAAGACTGGGGCTTGCAGAGGAAATTAGGTCATGGTTTGGGTTACAGAAAGAAAGGCAGGGCGACTTGAAGCCAAGGCTGGAGACAACCAGGACCAGCATCTGGAGCCTGCAGGAGGGGGATGGAATTGAGATATAAAAGCTTAGAAAACGGCATTGCCCAGCCAGGCACCTGCTTGTCTTAAATCTGTAGGAATTAGCTAAGAGTCTCATAACAGCCCGTACCCTGCGCTGTTAGCAAACATTCACGAATCAATATAGAAAGGAGTGTCCCTTGTCTTTTTTTTTGAGCATTTCTTCTCAGACATATACCAGAAGGCAACTTTGCCCAATTAAAAGGTTGATTCAAGTGGTCACCCAAGTGGGCAGCTGAAGTTTCCAATGACGGGAGAAACAGTGCAAATACAATGCCACATGGAAAGATTTCAGCAGAGTCAAACAAAACGAGCAATCAAAAACCCCACTTAAGCTATTCCTTTTACACAGTGACTTTAAAGCTTGCTAAAGCCAAATACTCAGATTATCTCTCGCAAGCTTTCTAAGAAATTTGGCGTATGTCTACCTTGAGCAAAGTAGCTCTATACAGTGACATTCTGTTCAGATGTTGGAAATCCCATAATTAAGATCGTAATTGAAACCTTAATTCAACTCAGTGTGAATGCATTCTAGCCTTTAATTACTTCATCATGCATTTTTTTTTCCCCTCTCTGCCTTATTTGGTGCAGAGGATGGTCATTGCTGCGGGTCTGACTGGTGCTTCCCCTGTCAAGGAAAATGTTGATTATAGTACTCTGAGTTATTTTTTGCTGAAGCTACAAAAGACAGATTGAAAAGGCTGTGACTACTGATCAAAGGAGACACGGAAAACTCCATTGCATCTACAGTACAGCTTGTATCTAACGGTAGGGTACGTCTGTCACACCAGGTAGCACCATGCGAGGGTACCTAAATTAAGTTTTATCAAAGCTGGTACATTGACACGCAAACTACAGAGATACTAGCTTGGGTCTCCACAGCATTGTGGCCCTATCCTTGGGCTAATTAGGATTGCTCCCTAGAAGTAAACCCAAAGCTAATTAGTTGAGCAGAGCTCTGCTGACTGTAACCATAGCTAGTTCATTCAGCGACAACCCCGGTGTCACTGCATAACTCTACTTGCACAAGGTAAACTGAAGCCAAAGTTTTAAGCAGGCTTTTCATAATTTATTACTAATTTTATATCTTTTATTTCCTGGTCGAATAATTTGTGAGCCTCCGGATGTAGAGAAACACTCAGACTTTGCATTAGCAAATGCTGGAATTTGACTCTGTCCGATTCCATCTAATGCAAAGTATACTAAAATACCAGATGCTTGGCGTCTTGGAGTAGGCGGACCAAAAGTTGGTAAATGTTGTGATAATGATGCCACTAAACTTCTCTTGGGTGCTGCAGAAAGTATATTAACAGTTGTTCATGGAGGGCTTAGTTACAGCAGCAAGTATCATCAAAAACAAAAGATTAAATCAATCTTTTTGTTAACAGGGTTTGGATTAGTGTGGTAAACAGGGCACAAAATCACAAACTGCTACTTATTTGGTGAGTGCTGCTCATCCTAGACCTAAAAAGACAGCGAAAATGTAATTAATGAAAAATTATCATTATATACGCACAAGGGGGCTGAGCAAAGAATACGTGATCAGCCTTTAGTCTTTCTTAGCACCAGAGTATTTGGGTTTGTAACCTTAATATATTGATAGTTTATTGTGATAAATAAGAATATAAGTTCAAAGAGGCAGAAAACGCATTTACAAAGCAGCAAAACTTACAAAATGGGCATGTTATCAAAAATTTGTCTAAGGCTTTCATGAATACCTTAGAATAAACTGTACTTAACTGTCCTAACATTTAACATAAAATAAATTTAATGTTAAAATTTATAAATTTTATTTATATTTATTTATTTTTATATTTTTCTTTTTTAAATTTTATTTATATTTATTTATAAATTTAAACATAAAATATTTTTAATGCCGAGAGCTAAATGTAGTACTTCTAATCTAGAGAAAAAAGCTTATTATTGATTCATTATTTTTGTTTTCTTCAGTAAGTCCGTAGGCAAATATAGACACAAGTACATTTTCTTACGGCTCCGCGCCTCACAGCCCACTTTAAGGCAGCAGATTTGGAACACAGTAATGACTGACAAATCACTGGGATGCTTTTTCCAGAAATAGTTCATGGACCACAACATCCTTCAGTCAACTGTACTGACTTTGTTACAAACAACTTTGCTATAACACACTTTGCATATATTGTGCTAAAATTTTCACAGTACCATCCAATTTTGCCAATTTTGCTGTTTTGAGTTGAAACAGTGTTTGGTCGTAGGCTTTTCAGAATGGCTGGCAAACTATATACTCACCAAATAATTTACATTTCTATATATACGAAACGATCAGTTGAAAACACCTAGATTTCTGTTGTCAATTTGGTATATTAGGGTGACAATCTGGTTTATTGTTTGAGAAGTCAGAATCATCTGCTTTCTAATTTATTTTTTTTTAAATAGGAATTTTTTTGAGTCACAGAATATGTTTAAGTCGGTATTTTTGTAACTTAAGCTGACCACAGGGACTGGAACACATTTTTACATCCCTTTTTTATCCTGTCAAGAAAACAAATTTTGGATAACATATTTTTAATCAGCTAGATTGTTCTGGATTTATAAAAATTTGACTAGTGATCAGCTACAGGAGAATACCATCTCCTGATCTGAAAACCAGAGTTTTCAGAGGGTCAGTGCGTCCCTAATTATAATGATGCAGTTAACACTACTCTAATTGAAAGGTTGTGTCAGCATTTCCATTATAAAGCCATGTTTTTCATGGGTTGTAGCTCAGCTGTAAAGATTCAATCTGGGCTGAAACATGTCAAAAGACCTCATCCTGCTCCATACAGAATGCCTTCAAACTCCCAATTAAACCAGTGAGTTCTCCAGGCACTGACTATTTCAAACAAATAAGGGCAGACTTTACATGAATCATTTTACAATGCCATCATACACAAAGGATCGGCATTCAAGTAAATAGTTTTTTATGTGCTCTCAAAATTTGAATCTTTTCAGAATGCAGGCTCACCTGAAAAATATCCCCCGAATCAGATCATTTTAGTCCTCTGTTCTGACGCCTTCTCTAGGAAATACAATATTCAGTAAAACGTAAACGTATTAATATACAGTGATTTAGATGTAATATTTAATGATAAAAACTTTTTATGTTGTATGGATAGAAACTTGTAAAACAATAACAGCGAAGGTAAATTCAACACCCTTCAGAGCATAGGCTAAAGAATAAAAGAAATGGTTAGCTAAATGAAGGACAACTCAAACTGTAGGGGGGAATTACAGTTAAGCTATAGAGGAAGTATGACACAAGGGAGTGTAAAATGAGTGATTAAAACCCATCTCACAACACCCATTTAAAAGCACCTAGAACTGAAAGCACAAAAGTCAAAAGAATAAATGCCAGTTCTGTTGAGACTTGTACTTTCACTGAGAAATAAACAGATAACCAGACTTGATTCTGAGGAAAATTTGAGTACATGGCTGCAAAGAGGAGAATCAGGGCAAAAGTATGTTGATGTGACAAAATCTGCCCTGATTTGAAACTTTTTTTAAAAAAAACCAACCAGATAGCACCAACATGGACGTACGCTGACGAATGAAAGAATTCGCATTTTAAATATTTTGAAATGTCAGAAACACGGTATGACATATCCAGAAAAGGCTTAATTAAGGGCCTCAATGCTTCTTCCATTGATGAGATTGGCATGCCAATTAATTACAGCGGGAGTAGGCGTGAGTGCGACGACGAGGCTTAGATTTTGTCTGCGCACCGAAAGCAGACTTGAGGCCCCGTGACCTCTGAAGGAGGCCGAGCAGGCTGGCCAGCACCTACATAACACGGTGGGACATAATCCCTGCGTGACATTGTTATGCAGCATAATCCTCCTCGGCCATGCCCAGACATGCATATCTGAGCCGCCTCCGCACTTCATAGAGCCCTTTCATCCGCGGGCAGTGAGTGACAAGGTTGGAAATGAATAGGTCGGAGCCATCGTATCTGCTGGGGGGACGGTGCGAAATCCCAGCTGCGGGTGCAAGGGACACGTAAAATACCCAAGAAAGTGTTAAAAACTCTGTAGTGATCGGTACCCGGCAGTGCTCTCTGCCTTACGCTGAAGTGCTTGCATTGTGAAGGCATTAAGAATGTGTCTTTCAACACCTGCTCAAGAGGAGCAGTGGTGCTTTACCACTCCTGGTGGCATTTGGCCACGGGTGTCGGGTGAGAGTAGGGACACCCTGTAGATCGGTATGCAACGGGGAACTCTTCCCGCAGCTGAAAACTCCCTTTTCACAAGGATCCAGCTGTTTCTGCTTGTTCCTTCCTGTTCTGCAATTGCCCTCCAAGGGAGAAGATGCTCTGCAACAATGAACTCCTGAGTTTAATGCATCCGCCCTTCTCCCTCCTGCCGATTTGCACTGCAGAGGGACGTTATATGGCATTTTCCTGTGTGTATGAGATATGGAGAGGTGCTAGCATGGTGAACAAGGCACTAACCGGCTAACGTCTGAAGGTGTAAAGGATCTGTCGTTTGACTCCAATGAAACCAGCACAGGGGTTCGCAAAGCGTCAGAATTTCTCACAGGCTTAAAGAGAAGTATAACCCAAGTACTAATTTTACAGACATTCTGTGAATCGGCTTCCTGTGACGCTACCTCTCAGCTACGTTAAGATACATTTTAAATTCACATTTTCATACGAACTTGAATAAAATGGAAAAGAAGCCTTTGGGTTAAGGGGAGTAATTTCATGAGACTGTGACTGTATGGGGACTTGCTAACCATCTGGATTTTCCCTCGTGGATGCTAGCATTGTATTTTAAATTATGTAGTTCTGAGAGCAATAATCCAGTTATGTGAAATAACTTTTTTTTTTTTTCTTTTCCTTTGGTGTTCTAATTTTGCCATTATGCTGGTGCAACCATTCCTCTAGTAAGGAAGTTTTCAAGCTGCACAGTTGTGCAATAAAAATAGAATTTATGGATTTCAGTGTATAAAGAATGAAAATACAATGAAACCTTGAGAGATATTAGAACAGGGTCACTTATTCCAGAGATATAATAGCATTTTATTTTTAAGAGTTTCAAACTAAATACACGGTTTATTTCAAAACACAAAGCTAGGCTGACTTGATAACTTAAACAATTTACTGAAACAACAATAACAATAATTATATACTTGAATAGCTCATATAGGGCACAAAAGCAAGGACAATGTTAAAAGGCATGATGCTCTCTATTACAAAGTATTTTATTCCTGATACAGAAGACCTTTTTACTGGCTTTTTTAGTACAACTGAGTAGCTATTGGAGAGTACAAATTTCCAGTTTAAAAATTCATACGGATACTATTTAGCCACATTAAGGGCTACATTTTCAGAACTCACTGCGAGGAACTGCGCTTCTGCCTTTGGGCAATTGAATTCTGCATTCTTAAATCCCCTCCCAAAAATTAATTAGGTATGGTAGGTGGTATTCAACAGTCGCAACATTTTACATTGGAGGTGGTTGCATTTCACTGATGAATACATACATCAGTTTAATTTTGTGAAGCTATTTGGGATTTATTTGCATTAATATTAAAATACAAAATTAAGTGAAGTCTCAAATTAAAAAAAAAAAACCAAAAAAAAAACAACTCACCTGTTTTAAACTACACCAGCTCACTTGGTGGCAATCTGGTTTCATATTCTGTTTTTCAGTTTTTTTGTTTCTTTTGCTAATTAACAGCATTAGCAGATCTGATTGCTCCATGAAAGCCTAAAAAAACGTTAACACATCTAGAAAAGGTAGCAAGGAGCTCACCTTGGGATACAGTTCAGGTGAATCAGCATAACTATTCCGTCCTGGATTCCTTCCTCCAAACTCTTTGCTGGTTGTTATGATTGGAAGATTTTGTTGTGCTTTTGTGTGACTGTTGTCATATCTACTGGGGCAGGCACTTACTATTTTTCAGTTAGATTTGGTCGATATTTATCCTTTGAACCTGATGTTGTGATGACTTGCCTGTGTCCTGGCCCGTAAATCGATCTTATGCCTCTCATTTGTGTTATTAAGCCTGTTGGAGAAGTTGTTTCTCATTTCATTATCTGAGTTATTTCCCTTTGTTTCTTGTTAGTGCATGTATATTCCCGTTCTGATTCTCTCACGTCGTTCAAACTGGTAGTGGAGATTCATCCTTAATTCTCCACGGTGTGCTCTTGCCTTGCCTGTTGGCACATGACAGCCAGGCATAGTCCTCTGGAGAGTCTGTAGGTGGTTCTTCTGCCTGGTGCGCGGTATTGCAAACAACGCTTTGCGATATAAGTCAAAATTTGCTAATAGCCGTTCTCATCTTCAGATCATTCCAAAATCGGGTCGTAGTTTATCAGGACCATCTAGTCCTTTGTACATAAAAGCAACTAGGTCTCTTCTGAAATCTGGACTCTTCTGAAATCTGGACTCTTCTGAAATCTGGATTTGATCCTGGTGTTAGCTACCTTGTTTTTTCCACTTCAGTCATTCAGTGCACGCTTATGACTAATATTGCGCCCAGAACAGAACTTTCAGGTACCTCACTGATTCCTTGAAGAATGTTTACATAGTAGCACATCAGACTTCACATTTTCAGCGACTATCTCCCAGTCCCATTAATAAAAATTTGCCTGGGAAAAAAAAACACGTCTGTCCTGCAATATGACTAGAATATGAATGCTTCTCCTGCTACACAGTTCTTGATGGATGTTTTTGGATCCTGAAGTTAAGAGATGTGTTTACACTCTGTACTGTGCTTGTAGTACTGCTGCGCTGTACTGTGTTTTGGTATTCAGTAGGATTTATCTCCAATTAAGTTTATTGGGCACAAGAAACTGCTGTCCCTGAGATGCATTAGGTATTCACGACCATTTTATTGAGGCTTCCAGAGTTTCAGTAATATCCATCATAGCCCCTTGGATGCACTCCTCATCAACGTGATGTTTCCTAATAGCTTGTGATTAGACCAAATATTCACCTTGCAGCAAAAGCTGAACTGCTGCAACAATTTATTCCAAAGAGCAACTTTTCTGTTTGAGTATACTCCCTTCCTCTGTCAATAAGGGCTATCCTGAAATAATTTGGTTTCCATCTTTGGGCCTGTGCTGATTTTGACCACCACTTAAGGCACTGCATTATAGCATTACCTGTTTGAGGAAGTGTGGTCCCCTAAAACTAGTAACTTCTTTGGGTCTCACTCTTCCAAAAGGCCAAAAAAAGTTTTGTGCACAATCTGATTTTGGGAGAAAGTTTACATCTAGCAGGCACCACCAGGGAGGGGTCTACAAGAGAAACTTCAAACAAGCAAAAAGGACTCAGAAACCTACCCAAACAAGGAGAGGGGTCTGAGGCAAGATTCACGGGATTAACCTCCA
The DNA here is from genome assembly GCF_028500815.1 of Rissa tridactyla. Lineage (NCBI taxonomy): Eukaryota > Metazoa > Chordata > Aves > Charadriiformes > Laridae > Rissa > Rissa tridactyla. The sequence continues at coordinate 3,201,754 of NC_071497.1, read as the reverse complement.
TCACACATAGATTTGATGGAATGTATTAAGGAAAAAAAAAATCTATTTGGAGGAAAGGGCCTTAGAAATTGCTGTGGACAAGGGGAAACTACATGTATTAATAGATCTCTGTGTCCAGCAGCCACCAAGAGATGCAGCTATGGGAAGATAAACACAGACGTGCAACAGCTCAGGATGTTCTGTCCACTCAAGCAAGAAAACTGGGACACAAGTTTGAACATGGGGAATCAAGGTTAGATTTAAGGAATTGGTTTTATTTTGCTTTATATGTACCATGAGCATGGTCAAACACTGAAGCAGGTTGCCCAGCGAGGTTGTGGTCCCTCCATCCGTGGAGGTGTTGAAGACTTGACCAGGCACAGCCCTCATCAACCTGATCGAACTAGACGTACTTTCTGCAGGGTGTTAGACTAACTTCTGGAGTTCCCTTCCAAGTTAAGTCATTCTATCCCTATGTGACCTATAGGCTGGAACACCTCTTTTTATCTTGTACCATGTGTCATAGTACATACCCAGGTCAATATCTGCTTTCTTGATTGCTCTGTTTTTTCCTTTCCACGTTCCTTTAATGTGACCAAATAAACTCTGCTTCACTGTAGGCACACTTTTCATTTTTTTTTCCTATGAAGCTCATCCCCTTTTACTTTTTCAGGGCATTCTCTCAACAAATACTCCTACAAGCTGGAATCACACACTCCACTGGTAATCCTGCCTTTATTGTTCTCAAAATTACTCAGAGTGTCAAAAATAAGAATCTATTTCCTCTCAGCTTCTAAGTTTCAGGTAAAAGGAAAAAAGGGATAAATAAAAAGTACTTCTCTAAAGCCTCATTGTATCTGGAGTCATAACATTCATCAGACACTTATCAGTTGCTCTAATGCTTCAGGTATTATTCTTCACAACAACTCTCACTGATGTCTCATTCTTTCTCCCCAGTGAGGTATTAAAAAGCCTTGCCACCCACTCATTTTACCACTCACTTTTTTACGTACATTTGTGACTCTCTACAGACTCACTGCATACTTCCACAGTTTTTGTGCAACCCATCCAAATGTCTAGTGGTTGGGGCTCTTTTACAAAAGTGCACATTTTTAGCACCAATCTAGGATTTGCTTTAATCAAAACAGCAATTGTACCAGTATGAAAGAAGTATCCAAAGGCTTCTGTAGCAACGACCCACATGCAGCCTGTTGCCTTCCAGGCGATCACTAAAGGGTCCTTTGAGCTCTTTCATTCCGTAACTTGTGCCATAAATTCCAGTGTTAACACAGCAAAAGCTTGGCTATCAAATTGAGAACATTTCAAATAATTTCCCACTTTAAGAATGTGTGCTCTGTCTATATTTGTTTCCACAGAGAGCATCAAATTGGACAAGTCAGTCCTGATTCTTCTTGGCCCGTTCCACTTGTGGATTCTTCTATCCAGTTATATGATGCTCAGGATGAAAATACTACTCTTGATATCCCTTTTTAGCGGAAAGGAGTGGTCCATCAGTTGTGCGAAGGTCTCCAAGGTTACTCTGACAGCATGAAATATTTAAAGAGGGAAGAGACAGGGTTTTTTTTCCACACTGCCACATTGACAAACCACCTCCTTACTGGACAGGATCCCTCCTCCAGGTGCTGAGGAGAGGTCCACAGCTTTTTCTTAGAGCTGTTGGAGAGCACTTTGATACAGTTCTTGGGTTTCCTGTTTGTACAGGGGGTTTCTTGTTGTTTTGTCATGGGTTTTTTGTTTGGTTGCTTTTTTTCCCACCCAAGACCTTTCCAGGTCTATAGAATTAAGAGATGTCAAGGAAGACAGAAGCCACCTTTCTTGTCTCTTTCTGTGGATTAAATGGAAAAGCAGGACCGCAAAGTTAAAATCCTATCTCTGATATAATTTCTAGCAGGCATGGAATAATCAAAGATCTTTGATGAATCTTTTGTTATTGGCTTTTAATGGGCTCAGACAACTCTTTTCTTTTCTTTTTAGAGGAACAATTTTGAAGTCATGCATAGGTTGACTCCATATATGTGCTTCAGTAGGTGATATCAGACTGGCATCCTCTAAACTGCGTTTGTTTAAAGAAGCAAGAGATGTAAAAAGGCACAGGGTAAGAAGGAAGATGTCCTGAGTTCCTTGAAGTATTGCATTAAAAAAAAAATAAAAGAAGAAAAAAGAGAAAAAATCTGTAAAAATCTTGAATTCATTTAATGAAGTGCTATTCCTGTTCTGCTACGGGTAGTCCTGCAGGTCTTTTTCTTACTAAAAATTAGATTGTTTATTTATAGGTTTTTTTTTACTTTAAACTTGAATTGATAATGTAATTGCTTCAATAAAATGCATGCATTCACAGATATCTTTTTTCTTGAATATAACATTATTGGTAGAACATGATTTTCCATTAAATAAGGTTTTGGAGTCCTTAAACCATAAATCTTGAAAATACTTGAGGGATGTGTTATAGTACATGTTAAAATTTTAGATTTGCTGAATTGCAAGAATTATATTTCTATTCATAAAGCGTTATCAGCGCACAAGCTACATGACCAAGTGGCATGCTGATTGTTTGCAGCTGTATGGTTACTTTACATGGCACGGTGTGAGAATAACAAGCACAAAAGATCTATGGATTTTTATGGGAAAGGTGAACATGGCCTTAGGTTTAAACACAAAGCAAGGCAGCAATGTTACAGCCAAGGGAAAAGTTTGTGACCTCAAAGCTGAAGCTGCGGGTTTCCCGTGCCAATTCCACAATTACTTGTACAGGTGCTTGAAACACACAAAAAATATAAGAGGCAGTCATTATCCTACCCAGATGGAAAACATTCGTTTTTCATATCTTTGGTGAAGGATTTTACATGAATAAGTAAAATTTAACATGACCTGCATAATGAACATGGCTTCATTATGAAATAGGATACAATCAGAATATATTAGCCACGTAATTTCTGAATAAGATATCAAGCAGTCCAGTATGGACCAATTAATCCTTAAAACTTTTTTAATTTGAATGTACAGTCCGTCAAAATTTTTTTGCAAGCTAATTTGCACAGCGATGTGAAAATATTGTATGGCATCTAACTGTTTTAAGATAAATGCAAACCACATATTTTACTGATAAAAGTAAACCTGCTCAGATCTGTCATGATACTCTCCACCAAGGGAAGGAAAGAATTTGTTGAAATGAAATCCATAAAAAGTGTTGTCTCTGTAGCTCAGAAAACTGATTAGAGGCACAGGTACCACAGTGGTCCTACAGCTGCAGATTACAACGTATTCAAGTGGGATTAGTGTGGGAAATGGAGCCATATCTCCATTGTGGTTTCAGCTGTGCATGGAGAAATGGCCAGCCTCATCAGAGAGAGACGTCTCTTCAGAGTCCACCCGACTTATGATGCACACGTATGGGGGCAGACATAGCTTAGCATTATCTTGGACAAATGTGTAACAACTACATGTAAAGAATTGTGTATATTCCTACATCGCCAGGAAGCAGGAGGAGAAATAGTATAATTGATACCTCCACTCTCCTCTTTGTGTGCTGCCCTTTATCATTATACATTGGGTTGATTCTAAGTCCGAAGGGTCCGGCAGAGATTTAGGGATAGGTTTTTCATATTTGACCTGGTCTATATGTATGTGATGATGTCAGCCATTTCAAAAAGTGCAGCCCCTTGAGCTTGTGCAGAGAAGGTTCTGCACAAGACACCTGGACAATGGGTTGACCTCCTGCTGAATCTAACTTTTTGAGTATCCACTGGAAGACTAGGCAAAGAACGAAAGTGGTTGTGGACACTGCTGATATCCATAAGTAGTCTACTGACCTTCTGTACCTTAGTTAGGGCCTTTGACATCTCTAGATGTTTCACAGCTCTTTAGGGGTCTTCTCAGCCCAAAACTCAAAAAAGGAAGGACAGCTTACACTCCCTACATCTTCTGCCCTGCTTTTTCCAGAAGATCTCAGAATCCATGTTTTAGAGGTAAAGTGCGGACACTGAACCCAAATTTTTTAAGTAAGGAATTAAATACATGATTATTAATAAACACCAGCTTCTTCTCTTAGTAACATTACTTCATCAACCTTGATTTTTCTTTTACTTAATAAAGATTAATGCTGTACTTTCTCCCAGGAAAGCTAAATGTAATACCAATCTTTATAACACCATCCATATTTCTGCTAGCCGGAATGTGAAGTGTCCTGAAGACAAAGTGCATTGTCACGCATTTAATGTGCATGAGTAAAAGTGGTCATAAAGAGAAATTATTATATTTTGCTGTTCCTGTGAGTGTCCACTTTCTGCTGACTCTCTGGCTTATAAGTGCATGGCAGAGTTGCTCACGGTGCAAACAGTTCCCGTGCCACTGTTTGGACTTCTTGTGAACCCAGGTAGGAAGGTGGATTTACTGGGGAGGAGTTAAATTTTGGCCCATCAGCCCAGCCAGCAAGCCACTGCTCCACATTGTATGACGGGTTGCTTTCATTGCAGTTCCTCTGTAACTGTCTGTCTTCCTTCGTTCATGTTTATTTTTATAGGATATAAAATCCATACCGTTGTCAGAAACTGGAGTCCAAAAACTTTGCTTATGGAAATCAGATCTTATAGTAAAAGTATGTCTAAGACAAATATTTTATCGTTGGAGCATTATGCCACGGCATTTCACATTCCTATCTACATCTTACAGCTGTAAAGTAGAATAGCACCCTAAGAAATCAAATAAAATAAATTATCCTTTGTCTCAGTCCTGATTTCATGAAAATCTTGAGAATTGCTTTGGGGAAACTGAACCTGACCCCTGGATTAGGATACTTTCTTAGGCAGAAATATTCAGCGGGTAGCATAAAAGAAAAAATCACGAGAAAAGGTCTGTCCAGCTGCAGCTGTTTTTTTTGCTGTTGTTGCTGAAGTATTTGGCAGTAGCATTCAAATCAAGCTAATAAGCATGGGATGATTTTTCAGTCTGCCAGACACCGGAGTTTTATTTTATTTTATTTTATCACATCCATAATTTGGAGCACTGGAAAGCTCTCCTGGCTTGGGGCTATTCAGTTATTGCCGCAGAGCGTAAGGGACGGCGCTGGCACACGCCATGGCCAAACACTAGTTAAGGGCACGCTGGAAATGCTAATGCACCTCGGAGAAACATCCAACCCTTCCGCGCTCTTTGAAGCTCCTCTGATTTACTTTTTTGTGAGAGTCGTACGGGAAGTCAGAACTGGTGAGAAGTTAAACTTTGCTTTGTGCTTTGTCTCAGAGATGTGGGTTGTGAATTAAGATCTTGTTATAGATATATCTATGATTTAGAAAGGAGAAAGGAGGCAAGGTAGAGAGTTCACTTTAAATTGATTTATCCAGAACAGTGGTGCAAATCCTTTTTTTTTTTTTTTTTGGAAAAATTGAAAGCATATGTTCATCTCTAATTTGCAATGAAATGCTTCACTAAAACTACTTATATCAGTATTGTTAATCTTAATGGTTTCAAGTGACCCATCTTCTAATAATCTGTACCATCAGCTCAGTGCAGATCTTTCTTCCTAATTAAGAATGTTTGACCACAAGAGGGAGTTCCTTGCCAACTGTTTACTTGCCACGAAAGTAGCAAGTGCAGAATAGGGATGCTTCAAAAAAAGTTAACAGATAGAATATCCGTTTTCTGTTGTTGAAGGCTAATACAGGAAATAATTGATTTTATTGTTTTTTAAAAAACCCATACTCTTAATTCCCAAAAAATAACATTTATTGTGCTCTAAAAATCTACATGAACGTCTAAGTTTTATTTAATAATGTACTTACTATTAATTTAAAATATAACTTTGTTATAACCTAGGAATGTAAAGTAATATTATAATCAAACACAACTGTAATGTATGTCTGGTTTTATTTACATGTTATTAACTATTTTTAAGAGCACCCTTCCTAGAATTAGGAAAATAGTAATTTGCACACAATGGACTTCAATATTTATTTAATACTAAGCCAAAATACATTATTTCAAAGTGTTCAAGTGAATAGTTCCTTCCTTTGTTATGATGGGCTTTTTTTGTTAAAGCAACATTCCTTCTCTTATCTTACACTATTACAACTATTCTTACTTTGCATGGAGTATTTTTGTGACCCTACATTACAAGGTCCTAATGAAGAAAATCAATTTGTCAAAAAAGTGTGTTTTTTCCATTCTGTGTTAAACTATTTTTGCTGCAGCATACCATAGAAAGTTGTAATTTTTTATTTATTTTTTTTTAAAGTTTTTCCAAAAGCCAAAGTTCAACTCATAAGCAAGCTGTTGGTAATCTGAAAGAGCCATTCAGCTTAATAAACAATTTTTTTTTTCCTGCTTGTTCTTAAGGAAAATATGCTCTAAAATAGGAAAATCCCACATAAATCTTATGTATATTTCCCAGACACCAATATACTGCAAAACAACCAAAGGGAAAAGTACTAGCTAAAAATTCTTAGTAAGTGGGGAAAGCAGACAATCCAAAAAATATAGGAAGATAAACTTTAAGGAAGAAAAAGGAATAAGTGGTCTCTGTGCACAAAGAGAGACTTATCAACACCAGGTGGAATAGTAAAGACAAGCCCAACACTGCCCAGTGTGTCCTCACTAAGGGTTATCTGGTACTTGCACTCAGCAAGGGATGACTGGGTGGCAAATGCGGTCCATTTTGCGACATGTCCCGTGATCCTTTAAAGACCGTAAAATAATTTCCAAGCTCCAGTAGTTGTTTGGAGCTCCTTCTGTTTCATACTAAAAATCTGTTTGTTTGTATGGCATTTTCTTTGTGCCTCACAAGAATTAGTTAGCCAAAGTTCACAGAGCCTTTGTCAGGTAAGTAAAGGCTTTTGACTTCATCTTACAACAGCATTGATGCACATGGAGGGAGGGAAGAGGCTAAACTTTGGAGAATATTAGGTATACCGAATAGCTATTTAGTCAGTCCATTACCCAATTTCTGTGTGTATTTCAAGGATTCGTTTAATTGCATCCCTAAAACACAAAGATCTCGTCCGAAAGCCAAAATGTCACAAGTGAAATAAATGAAAGCTATGAACTGGCTTTCTGAAAGGAAAACTTGACTGGCTTGTGTACTCCTGTTTTTCTTAATGCAGTCTTTGAAGCACAGTTTTTCATCAGGCATTCTTGTTGTGAACACAGCAGAACTCAGTCCTGGTTTTTATGTGGCATGACTGAAAGGCAAATATTCATCAAATCAAATAGCATGGCTTAGTAATTCGAAAAGATGGTGACTTACATGTTTAGCCCTTTATTTTGTAGAGTTTGTAATTCAAAAAATGCAAGTTTCTCTAAATGGAAATATGGATTAAAAATATATGCCATATTAACTCTGTCAAGATGAATTATTTTTGAGAGAGATGCTTAGTCTTTTTTTTTTACTATGGTTCTCTATTGGATAAAATAACATTTAAATTTTTGTATTTAGATCTAATTGTTGCAGGATCGAGTAATTCTTTACTTTAAAAAAAAAATAATAATAAAGCTGTGAGCTCTGTAAAATGTCTCACTTACCCTAACATATTACAGAAGTGGGTTCAAGCAGATTAAGTTCCATGATGAGAAGGCAAAAAAGGAGGTTTTCAAAAATGAAATAATATTTCCTCCACATTTTAGTAGTGATACTGAAAAACAAGGCATAAAAAAGGAGAGCTGTGGGAAGGAGAGGAGAGATTTCATATTCCTTGAATATGTCTGCTTGAATGCTAGGCAGAAATTTAAATTATTAGGGTTTCAGCAACACTAAATCTTAGAAATGTTCTTTTTTTTTTCCCCTTCTCAGACAAACACTCCAGAAGTAACAGTAATGGGATATTTCCGTTTATTACTTGAACTCTTGGACTAGGTTGCAGAGAGTTCCTTTTACCTGTTTTAGCATAATGTTACTTAGAAGTTTCATTTTTTGAAGCACTGACAGAGGTTTGTATTTGGCATTATTTCTTGAGGTCATTATAGAACACCAATTAAGCAAATAAAAATAAACTTTTTTTTTTTTAATGTAGGGGTTAGTCCGTGCAACTATCATGAAGGACCTCACCAGTGAAGAATTCTCCAAGGTGATATTATTTGGAGAAACTAATGAGCTTATTTCCTTTTCTTGCAGTTGCACAAACAACTTTCATTTCAATTGCATTGGTACTCTTAAAATACTGTTTTGAAATGTGCAACCTTATTGAAGAGTATTTGTCCACAATACTTTAATTTTGTGATTAAAAACATGCTGGAATATTTCATACAAAAGCAAACTTTCACTGTCATATTTATCAAGCTTTTGAAATGGATTGCAGTCAAACATACACACACACAGCCCTAAAAACAAATAATAGAAACTTTCATTTTAATGGGCATAACTTGATCTTTCCATTTTTTAATTGTAAATGACAATTTAGTACAGATGTGGAACAAATTTGCATAGTTAATGTAATCGTTTTCCAGCTTGTTCCACTTTTCTACAGTATGATCAGCTGTCATGCTTAAACTTACAAATTCCTGGCATTATCAAAAACATGCAGCTGCAGGTTAGGGTTTTTTCTATTGTTTGTATCAACAGACAGGAGGAAAAAATTGTGAAAACACTTACTCTAACATTTCTAATTTTTTGAAATAAAACAAACTTCTTTTTAAGCTAGAAAATTATTTGAATAATACTTCAGTTACAAGGTAAATTAGATGACCATTTAATTTCTGACCTTTTTTAAATACACAACTCTGTTAATCCAAGTACACCCTAAGATTTAAAGGCATTAGCTAATTAGCTTTACCATCCACATTTATTCTTCAGAGACAGAGAAAGGTGATTATTAGAAGTCTTGAGCAACACAGATGAGTGTAGCAACTCAGCTTTCAAAAAAAAATAGAATTTATCTCCCTGTCCATTCAGTTAGTTTAACTTAATTTCATAGTGGGGAAAGGAAACAGCCCAAAGGGTGTGAATATCTTCTGTGGTAGATAAACTGGGGCAGAGGAACTCTACTAAAAACCATAGGTACAAACTTCTTGGGCATACCTATACGCCTGTCTATGTTCTCAAGTGGATATTTAAAGACCAATATTTACGTTCTGTTTTATATTTTAATAAAGCTGTTTGTTAGTCTCCAAAAATTAGTTCTGTTATGTTGGGATATGAGCATAGCCAAAACCCCTTAGAGTTAAAAGAGAAGAGCGTGTGATCCCCTAATCATGCATCACTCCCCTAATCTGATTGTGATCTAAAAGAATAGTCATGACTTGCACAGAATGCTTAGTATTACTAATTGGTCTAAAGTCATTATTCAGAAGGCAATTTGTTTTATGATAACCCAGTGTTCTTATTTGGGAAATGCTGAGAATGCCTTTGGGATCAGGAAAAACGTTTAGAAATGGGATCATGAAAGCAGATTTACAAGCAGCGTGTTACAAAATAAGACAGAACTTTGAAAACTACTAGGTTGTGTATCTGTAGAACAACAAACTGCTAAATTTTTAGTTGTTGATAGATATAAAACCTGAAAAAGTCAAATGTTTTGAAATAGGTGGTAACAGACACCATGTTGTTCATACCCTCTCATAGAGAGGGTTTATAACTTCCATATTTGACAAAGTCATCTGTTCAATTTTGGGATTATGTCTTCAAAATTATGAGACAAATATCTAGTGTAGCTGAAGGGGGGGCAGGAAGGGAAGGGCATTAGGAAGTGCAGACCCATTCAATTAAAAGCCTAACCTGGTGTTTTTGTGCAATGAAAAGTTAAAGGACTGGCTTAGTTTCCATAAAATAGTGCATTTTTTTTTTATATTCTGAAATGCTTCATGGATCTCATATGAACATTACCTCCTCAGAGCTGTAATCACAGTGTGTATCAATAAAGATAAAATACAGTAGGACACCGATTCGCGTGGGTCAGCTGGAAAGCTCATAGGCAGAAACCTCTATCCTTTACTGATCTTCCAACCACTAAATTTATGGACAGAAGTCAAGAGAGTTCATTCTGAAAAAGAAGTTGGGGGAGACACTTGGCTGCCGTAACTAATCAGGTACTGGATTGTCTTCTCTATTTCCTTCAAAGGCACATCCCACCATATAGAACAGATTAGTACTCAAAACAACTAAATTGAATACACTTATAAAATATGAAACACTGTTCATATTTTCCATTTGAATATACACTTTGTATACTTCATTTATAGAAATTACCACTGTTTCATTGCTATTTAGAGTTGGCTGCTGGAGAATTTTTTCTATTTAGTATGCAAAGGTACGGGACAGCCTGAACTCTCTAGGCTTGGAATTTAAAAATAAGTCTTTGGAGCCTTCATATTACGCTTAAATAATGTCTTAGAGTATATTTCATAGTTCTCTGTGTATTTTTTTTATTTCCATCTCCTCTTGTTCATCCTTCATTTATACATGGAAGAACAACGTGTATTTTATTGCTCTGTTTGGCTTTTCTCATTTTCACTTTCATTATCACCACAGCGGCCCTAATTTTGAACAAATAAAATATTGCACTTATTTCTGTCTTTTCATTTGGTTTTTATATTTTCATAGAAACATTATGAACAAATATTGCAGTTAAAATATTCCAAAATTGTTCTTAAGTAATACTACAGTGTTTACACTGGCACTATGTCACCTGTATGCATTGTCTACAATCCCTATAATTTTTGCTATCATATGAGATCATAATAGATGTATGCAGCTGAGTGTAAGATATTGGAAGTGATTTTTTCTTGAAATGAATGGTCGAATAATGCATTTCATATTCAATCTGTGGTTTCAGCTTAGACAGCATTCCAAATTCAGTCCTGTAAGCAGAAATCATAGCAAACCATTTATCTGCAAAATCAATTTCATTCCAGATTGTAGCAATATCCGTTGCCATTTTATGGCTTTTTAGACACTTAGAGGACTTTCATTCCTGTGGGGTTACCATTAAGCAAATATTAGTCCTCTAATTAACCCTTAAATAAGGGTATCTCTTTGTTTCTGTACGTTTCTAAAATTATCCTGATGTGTGTAGAAGGACGAGTTGGATAAAATGAGAGTAGAAGGTAGAATAAGGAGGACCAAAGTATTTCTATCCCATATAAATGCAATAGCAGGATGTTGCTGTACAGTAAGGCTGTAAGGGCGGTCAGTTCCTTTAGTATAACTGGAATATTTTTTTGTCTCATTGCACATTTTTATGTAAATAAGTAGCTTTCAGGAATTGGTGTATCTTTTGCCCCGTCCTCAAAGAGGTGGACATTAGATTCTTCAGTTCTGTTTTCAAATTATGTCTTTCTTCTGTTCCTGACTGCTTTGATCTATTTCAGCTTTCTTTCTTTAGTAGAGATGAAGAGAAAGTGTCCATGGAACAAAGAAGTGTTTTGACTTTCCTGCCAATATTTTCTGGAATATTTTTCCTCTGGTATATGGTGTTTATTTTCAAAATTTCTGTACTCCTAATAAAGCTAGATAGAGAAAAATTGCTCACTCTAGAATCATTATGAGACCTATTACACATAATTTCTTAATTCCTTATTAGCCAGTAGCAGTTGGAGTTTAAACTTCCGTCTTACGAAGTCAATGTTCTTTCATTTCTCCTTGGCTTTTACATCAATGTACCTCTGACAACATTTCCTTCTTTGTTACAGCAGACAATTCTGTGAGTTCTATGGCAGCTTTATCCAGATGTTTTCCAGACATCTGTAATAAGGATAGCCAGCACCTGACCACAACTGTTCCTTTATAAAAAGGAAATACTCCTCATTGCAACAAAAGAAAACATCTTCTGACTTTTTACTAAACTTTCCATTGAGTTGCAGAAGCTGTCATCCCCTTACATAAAAGAAAGTAGGAGCTATAATGGAAAGCAAGTTATCTGATGAACTTCATATTTAAAGATATAGATAGAAATTCATTTCAACATTTATAGCATAGCATGAGATTAAAGACCTTTCTTCTGTGACTGACACTATTGCACTTCTCCATGCCTTCATTACTCACAAAATTGACCACTTTAATCTTTCAGTGCCAGGCATGCTAGATAGTTGGCTAAATCATCTGCAGATGTTCATCATCTGAATGCTGCCATCAGAGCTGTTATTAACAAGTCTCACTTTATAGCTCACATTTCTCCCATCTTGCAATCTGCACATTGGCTGACTTTTTGGTAGTATATTGATTTGGAAGTGATGTAGTACCATTTGGGAATTAATTGGCCACAAGTATATATTGTGTATACTTTTTTCCTACCTTTATATATGTATAGTACCTGCAGCTTCTTTTATTGCTTTTGATGTCTTATTTTTCCATTGCATGTTAATTATCAGCCTAGCTAATGGAACTCCTTCATGCCTTCTCTTCTTTCCAGACAATCACTCTACGAGCTAGCATGCGCTTTCTCATCAGTGCAGGTTTGATCTTAAACTGAAGTTCATTGTAAAGATAATTTTCATTCATGACCTGATAATTTTCATCAAACTATCAAAGTTTTTCAGTTTAGGCTTTAGCAGCTCTTTATGTATAATCTTCTGGTCTTGAGTTTTCAAGTGCACTTATGCACAAGCAGTTTGTATGCTTATTTTAATATATTTAGCTACTATCTGTGTACCACGTCATGGGTTTGGGTATATAAGTAGCTAGCCATGTAGATGAATTCCTGTTTATTGTAGAACTTCGTGATCTCTATGACAACTCCAATAACTGCATGTGCAAATTAAACATTCAACTGTGCATTCATTTTTGTATGTATGACTGTAAAACTAACTTTGTGTGTATCAAGCTTTTAAGATTGTATTACAGGAACCTGTAATAATGCATTTGATTTATGGTAAATTTGTGTGCAAGCTATTTTAGCAAAATATTTCAGAATTCCTTGCAGAAATGATGTTAAAGTGCTTGTTAAAATGCTCCTTTTTGTTGTTTCTTTTGGAGATGAAATGAAGTCTACATTGTCTGAAGTTAGATGCTAACATACTAACTGTAGGTTTTCAGTTTGGTGAATATTATGTTAAACGATTAGACTTTCTATTTATGCCAGAAAAACCTAAATGTTTGAAATAAAATCACCATCAGGAATCAGTGATATAAACTTAAGCAGACGTCCTTGATTTTCTCCTTTTGTGTGCATACACACATTTGCCAAGAACAGACTACCCAGCACCAGGATAATTGGTCTGTTTCTAGAAAAGGTTATTTCTTTAAATTGGTGATTCAATGTGTTATGCGGCTCATTTTGTGGCTCATACCTTAAATTAAACCCTGAGGCTCAGCTGACCTAAAGATCCTGATGATATGAGAAGTTTATACTGTATCTTACCTTTTGCCATAATGAATAATGAGAGGAGGCTTTATGCATTGTGACAGATGAAGTTCAACATATTTTTATTTGTATTTGCTGGAAGGATGAGTATCTCTTCAAATACCAAAATAAGTATCCAGACTCTCAGTGATGCAGCAAGATTCTTTTTAGACAAAATGTAGGCAAAACGAAACAAATGATGTTTATAAAAGTTTTATGGAGTCCAGGAAATCTGGTACCTGAATGATTGAACACTTACCTTGTAGATCAGTAGTATAAACATATAGAGGTATGTGTGAATAAAATCCAGTCTATATTCATCTTTGGGTAGGAAGTAACATACAGTAAAATACGCCGAGCGAAAAGTGTGGTTATTATTGTTATTATTAATATTAGCATTATTTATGGAAGGAAGTGAATAGCGGTTATTTCAGCTGGTGCCTTCATGCAATACCTATAATCGACGCACTGTTCACGGCACTTTGGATTGATGTTTTCAAGCCTGAGCAGGAGAAAGTGTGATTTTGTTTGCTGCATGCCGGCCTGTTTACAAATGAAACATCAATTGGACAAGAGCAAAGGTACTCTGGAGCAAGAGACCCAGACCCTTTATTCCACCATCTCCATGTCAGTTAGCCCATTTTCTATTAGGATACAGTCATCCTTTCTCTTATTCATTTTCCATCTGGCTTCAGCATTCTTCCTGTCTTCACAGAAGGGATTGAAAGTGCCTCCCAAATATCTGTACCATTGTTATGGGTGCCCTTCTCAAACAAGTGCTGCCCTTCAAGTCCCAGAACACCTAGAAACCCCCTTTCTGACTTGGTAAGCGCTTGTAATCACAAAAGCACTCAACCAGTACCATATCTTCCCCCTCACACCACACGCTAAACAAATTTAACATGTTCTGGCTGTCATGATAATGTTTCGGCTTTCTTCTTAGGAGAAGGTGGCTTCCAGGTTCTTGTCCATCTCTGAGGTTTCATGGGTGTATACAATGGACAATTCCACATCTCTTTTGACTCTGACGTGTCTGAACATCTCTGCTTATACAGAACTTCCTGACAATTTCCGTAAATTTTTCACTGTTGTAAGTTGAGCACACTTGACTCTGACTGAACCATTTTGTTGGCTTTAGGACTCAAAAATCTTAGCACAGTTGATATAAATACAGTATATCCCTTAGCTTTCCCTGAGAAACAGTATTCAATGCAGTTTCCTTTCTTTTTAGTTCAAAAGCTTAAATCACTCAGAATCACTGTTATAAAAGGTCACATTCCCTTACAATACTGTTTTCAGAGACTGGTTCCATATATAAATTCTGTTATGTTTACTACACCATAGTTAATCAGCCAAGGTGGGAGCATAGCAAGGGAATGAATCTCACACAGGTTCTAGACACATTTAACTACCGTCCGTGAAATGGCAGTCCACGTTGTCCAGGCTTTCAACCCACCAAAATTGTACACCGTAACTGTTAGGCTATTTCTGAGTGGGGGGCAAGTATTAAACAGTACACACCTCTGATTTAAAAACCTAACATATATAAACAGTTAATTTGCAACTGTCTTACAAACTCGCGTATCACAGGGAACACATATTCACAAAGACAGAAACATGCGTGCGTACGCTTATTTATATAGTGTTAGGGCATCTGAAGAGTTGAAAAACTGGGCTTAAACCTTGAACTTTTAATTTTTCTTTTAGTAGACAAAGTGCAGTAGATTAAAGCAATACCTTTTATTGGAGCAACAAAGAGCGGTCAGGCTTTGAGACCAGAAAGGTTGCATCTTCAGTTTTCACCTTATTGATCTTGCCCACTGTTCCTTACAGGCCAGATCAACTACAAATATTTTCTGTATGCCTCGGATGATACCTTTCTTCCTTTGAGATTTAATGTTTCTTTTTGTGATCAATAGTAAAAAGAGACTTTGTGTAGAGAACTACAATGAAAAAAAAAATGTAAGGAATGGAATCCTTTTATAGTAGTTTGGCTGATTATCACAGGAAAATCAGAATTATTTATAATAGTGAAAAATGGCAGAAGCCACTCCCTTTTGTTGCTTTAGTGTATCGCAACACTCATTTTGGGTTGGTTTTGAAGTCAAGGGATTTCACATTAGTCTGAGAACACCAAATGCTCCCATCGAAAGCATAGTACTTTAAAGCATTAAAAACTGTCTAACCTTGTCCTCTTCCCCTTGCTCTTCTTCCCCCCCAACTCGACTTCATTTTTCCTTTAACCCTATGGCTGTCCAAGGAACCACAAGGTAAGTATTGCCTCTAAGGCGAGGTGACATCTATTTAATCTGTCTCACCATATTTACAGGTGTAAGAATTTTGCATTCCTCTAAATTCTCCCACTTCAGTGATTACAGAAGCCACCACAATTTTAAAAATGGTTGATTTATTGTTCAATCACAGAAAAAAGCCAGTGAGTTTTCAGAATTATTTTTATTCATTCATTTCAAGTGACGGGCCACCTTACAATGAAAGCTAATGGATATGGAACAGGCTGAGAGAGTTGGAGTTGTTCAGCCTGGAGAAGAGAAGGCTCCGGGGAGACCTTCCAGCCCCTGCCAGTCCCTAAAGGGGCTCCAGGAAAGCTGGGGAGGGGCTCTGGAGCAGGGAGGGGAGCCATGGGACGAGGGGGAATGGTTTTAAACTGAAAGAGGGGAGATTGAGATGAGATCTGAGGAAGAAATTCTTGGCTGTGAGGGTGGTGAGCCCCTGGCCCAGGTTGCCCAGAGAAGCTGTGGCTGCCCCGTCCCTGGA
Organism: Rissa tridactyla; assembly: GCF_028500815.1. Classification (NCBI taxonomy): domain Eukaryota; kingdom Metazoa; phylum Chordata; class Aves; order Charadriiformes; family Laridae; genus Rissa; species Rissa tridactyla. Next base: position 3,185,717 of record NC_071497.1, on the reverse strand, counting down.
GGGGTTCAAGGCCAGGTTGGCTGGGGCTTTGAGCAACCAGGTCTGGTGGGAGGTGTCCCTGCCCAGGGCAGGGGGTGGCACTGGGTGGTCTTTAAGGTCCCTTCCAACCCAAACCTTTCTACGATTCTATGAAACTTGAAAAAATATTTTGTATTTGGCCCCAACTAGCAGATGTTGACTGAAGATCCTGTGGCTGGCAAGGAGTCAGCAAAGGAGAGAGAAAGCAGAGCTGTCATCAGAGATAACCACCTGGAAGAACAGGCTAGTTATGGCCATAATAGATATCTGAAGCCCTGATTGCTAATATATGGAGCAGCACAGCGCTTGTCCCCAGACCCCTTCTCCTTAATTCCATTTGTGAACTTCACAATCTGTGTTAATTTCTAGAAATTCAATATAACATTTCTGCTTGAAAATTAACATTTTTCCAGCTGAGCATTGTGTTAAATGTATTAAATAATATTTTGCATTTGGGGCAGGGAGATTGTGTGGAAAAAAAACACACTTCAGGTTATTAGTCCATCTAAAAATTTCTCATTCAACCCTTAAAGTACCTAGTATACGTTCTGTTTCAACTGGGAACAACTATAACTTTTATTTTCTTGGCAACTGAAACATAAAGCAATTCTGATTCCATCAAATTTTAAACTGCTGAACAGATCTAACATCTTCCATGTTGCTTACAGTATTTTTTTGCTTCAACTTAACTATCTGTAAGAGCAGTTACCATTAAATACTACTTAAAATAGATATTTAAAAAAAAAAAAAAAAACAAAACCAAAACAAAACCATTGTGCATTGTTTGTTACTTGGGATTATTAATTAAGTCTGTGTTTAAACATCTCTTCACAAACTTTTAAGTGCACACTGTGACCACGTACAGCCTAAAATCTTTAGATAAAGTATCATGGCTGTGCTGTATGTGTTGCTTTAAGCTATAGAAACAAGTATACTTAACAGTGAAAAATAAATTAATCTGCTTAGCATCAAGGAACTCCGGCTGAAAATACGAAGTTAAGTTTGGAGGAAACAAAACCAGTAATTCTCTGGTCCTGAAAATAAGAAATTATGCACTTAGGATAATAAATATAAATTTTGACAATGCTTTATTTTAATGGCACATGAATTAAAACTGCATTACAATGAAATTGCTGCAGAACATCCACATTAATATCAAATGAATTCATTATGACCAGCACAGCTACAATGAATACTAAATGAATTAATAATAATGAACCACTTAAAGTGTTACCTAATTGTTTTATTTCATTTTTATGTATATTTTTGTCCAAATTTAACTGTTAGGTTAATAGAGAATGACATCCAGTAATTCATTTCAACAGTGAGTGTTTGTAAGTGATTACTTTCACACCAGATTCAGTCAAGCCTGCTGCATATCCAGCATTGATCAGATGTCTCAAAGAGACCCACCTATTGCCCCGGATATTTTGAATCATGTTGGTGCAGAATGATCAGCCAAGACGTATTAAAGATTTAACAACTCTTAATGGTTGGTGATAATCGCGTTCCTTGAACTGACAATACATCTTTCTTCCAAGAATCCTAAGTGCTTTATACGGGTGGTTATTAACAATATCCAACAAACAAAGAAACTGAGATGGAAGCACACTAGATGGTCTGCCTGTGGCAACACAGTAGCTTCCCTGCGGTCACCTGTAGAAACCTGAGATCCGCCCCAAAATAGTTGTGGTTTTCTTAGTCTGTCCATTAAGCTAAGTCGCCATGTCTCATTCACTGCATTGCACACACCATGGCACATTGTGTTTTAACTTCTCCATCGTCATAAATGATTGATATATGCCATATAATCTTATGAACCATATTTTGTGGCATTTTAAATCATGTTAGAAATGATACCTACAAAGACAATGCACTTTATTTCTCCATTTTGTATTAGCAAAACCTATATCCCTTTAGTACCGTGCTCCACGACACAAGCCCCAGTGAAGCTCTTCATCATAGGGAATACCTGGACAAGTTCCTTCATGGCTGGGAATAATAATTTCTGCCGAAGCTTTCATAATGGTAAGGAAAAAAGGCATTGCTTTATGAAAGGTTTATTTTTTAACATGCTAATTCACTTACACGTCCAGATAAAGCACCCAGAAGAAAATTTATTTTATATTAAAATGGGGAAGGGGGGAAAGTATGTTAATTAAGCCGTTTGGTAGCACACATAAAGAATGATACCATTAGAAGGAAAAGCGTTAAAATATCCTAATTTCAAGTTTAGCATCTGGCCACAAAGTTATTTTTAGAAGTCCTGGATAAGAGGAAAACCCAAAGCACTTAGAAATAAGCAAACAAGGTGATGTATTTTTAAACCAAATCATTTGCCTTCATCTACTCACCAGTTTTTAAAAAGAAACAATACCTTTTGCATTCACAAAATATGTTGAATGCTTATCTATTGCAGTTTACCATGAACTCTTGTTTTGGGGTTTTTTTGGGGTGTTCTAAGACTTGGAGGTCCTTTAGCTTTCAGGGGCAATAAGGACCTTTAGGAAATATTATTCTGCCGTTGAATTTTTACAAGGCCCTCTTTGAATTGAATCAAGTCTGTGTTACCGAGCAGTAAAGGAGGTTTCATTTACTGACTTCTGTCATTCATTTGTGTTGCAGGTGTAAGGAAGTAGTAAGGTTAGGTGGGCTGTTCATTTTTCTTTTTTTCCTTGTAATAGGCCTGATTTTGAAACTTAACTATTTTGAAACTTACCTATTATCTGCCGTATTCTTGAGCATTACACTACAGAAAAAGGGAAGGGGCCAGGTAGCCAGTAGGAGCACCAGTAAATCCTGCTGCAGTCCAGTAACACAAACTGAGGGACAAAGAGTGAAGCCAAGGAGAGACCTCAAGGTCAAAATGAGGTGTCAAAGCAAGGAAGAGGTGACCTACGTCTGCTCGTTTAACTGTTATGTCCAGCCAGGCCCTGAACACAATTTGTGTCCCAGAGCTATCAATAATATATATATGTCCATAGGTCCAGGATCTGCCTCATCGTACACATAATGACAGTAAGATAAAAACAGGGCCAAAGGGACTCAGGTCAGACAGGGAGGTAGAAAGAGGATGATTTGTCCCTCTTTATTCAATCGATTAATAAAAATGGGGTGCAAATTGTGAAGTCCTGGGGAAAAGAAAGAAAAACGCTTACCCTTCGAACGCTGCCAATTATTCCCATCACTCCTCTGCTGCCGTTCCTTGCAGGGGGTTGCTGCAAACAGCAGGTCTAAGGGACAGGAACTGGAGAATGTGGTTGCTTTTAAATTTCCAAAACCTGCTGTCACGAAGGTGACTGGTAGATGAAGAGAAGTGGAGCAGCAGTATGAGAGCAGATAGAGTCGAGCAGGAGAGCTGCCTTTGTCTTTCTCTCTTCTTTCCAATTACATTTCCACAGAACCCAGAGAATCTATTACAGAATTTAGAAAAAAAAAAAAAAATCCCTGTAGATTTATATTTTCCCTGAGGGGTCTTTTGATAGTACAATTGTTTTGTAGTATAAAACCTGTAATTAGCTATTTGGGTTTTGCCTAAACTTGGGGGTACTTGACTTTAATTACCAATCAAATGTAACACTGCATCTGCATTCATGCAGTCATCAGTACTAACTCACACATACAAACCTTCTTTCATCTGAAGACAATAGAAAATTCTTTTTATTTGTTCTCACTCAGTTCTAACTGAAAATAACAGATGCTGCTAAGAAAGTTTGAGTGTTGTGTTTATAATAGTTCGCAAAGCAAAACACCACATCCAGGGAGCGGGGAAGGAGATTGGGTGCAGGCAGGATTTAAAGGGGTTTGTTATACTTGAGTGCCAGAGTTTAAGGACGGGGGGAGGCAAACATGCTGCTTCTTGGTGTACAGACTTGACTGGTAAGCAGCAGCTACAGAGAGGATGTTTGTATGGCTTTACTGCAAACTAAGGTAGTTTTGATCTTATTTCTTCTCTATTGGCTTCATACAGTCCCTCTTCTGAGGTAGGGAGAGAAAGTAGGCATTTGTGCAGGCAATTACTGTCCCACTCCCGTGCTAAACCACGTCTACGGCCTGTGGAATCAAATGAGAGTTGGAGGAGAAGTTACCGTCACACCTAGATCTCAGCCCTGTCCCTTTCAAAATACGCATCTTCTCAGCGTCTTCTCCACCTATCTAGGTTGCGTGCTTTTCGGAGGAACAGGTTTTCATACAGAGGTAACCGCAGTGGATGGCCAGGAGCATCTTGGTACCACCCGAACAACTGGTTTCAGAAGCACCAGAGTCAACGTGTCCTGTTTCCTACAAATTTATATTGTGCAGTCTATTGTTCTTGCTATCGAAAAGGTGCAATCCTGATGAGCTTTAACCAAATCTGGAATGCCTAATCTCTTTCTCCACCTGTTTTTATTAAGCTGCAAGAAAATAATTATTTTTAAGTGTGCTTTTTTTTTTTTTTCTTCCTCTCTCAATATGTATGCTCAAATAAAAAATGTGCTCTCTCAGGCCTTGAATCTGGAACAAATCAGGCTAAAGACTGAATGCCAAAGTAGCAGATCATTTTTTTTCCTGAAAGGCTGGAAAATAGGGCTACCAGTCAGTTCCCTTTGTATTGCCAACTGTGTGGTCTCTGAGCTCTGTGTTTCTTGCACAGGACCAAGCTTCAGTAGTTGTGACTTTAGCCTTATGAATAAAGTACTCCGTGCATCTCTTCTCTGCTATTGGGATTCAGTCCTGTCCATTATCACAAAAATTGCTGGGGGGGTGGAGCAGGAAATAATAATAATAATAATAATAATAATAATAATAATAATAATAATAATAATAATAATAACAACAACAACAACAACAACAATAATAATAATAATAATAATACTGATAAAAATTTAAAAAATCCCCAAATAGAAAACCTGGAGGTGAAACCATATTGCTGTATCATCTTCATTTTTCATCTAATGGCATGGATGGGATTTACAGTGGTGTGAAGTCATAAACTGTGGATTTCTCTCCGTTTTTTTGTTGACTAGCAAAAGAGTTTGTATCTATTACCAAGACTGGCATGAAAAGACAGAGAACGCAAATTAGCAGATGTTGCTCTCTTATAACACTTTTTGTGTACAAGCTTATTCAGCATCATAACTGCATCCCTCTGACATCCTAAATATGCTGTAAGAATCAAATCCACAGTCTTCTTGACTTTTAAAGATATTACGTATTTTTGTCACGCGTATGCTCGTATCTTTATTTTGAACAGGGTGGGAGACTTCAGTTCTTAAATGGGGATATTTTTAATGCCTTCTGTCAGTAGACAGCAGTTGTTCCAGGGGTCAGACCTATTTGTTTATCCCAGAGATACTGAAAAAGTTTAACCAAACCTTTATTTATTTATTATTGAGAACAAGCAGTAATGCAAAAAGTCTTCATACATGAATAAAATATTAGGTTGGAGGCGTAATTAATATGAAAGGATACAGTGAAATAGAAAGGTGGCTAATATAGCCAGCAAACCATATATCAATGCCAGTTATCATATTTCATTGGAAGACACTAAAGATCGAAAATCAAGCATGGTAATTAATTAGTCTCGTTCCTGTTTAACCTGAAGGTTGCATATATAAAGAAATCAGGTTGACTGTGTGAGCAAGGAGAATAAGTAGTTCAGTTAAAGATCAAGAGCGGCAGAAGAAAGAAGTGGAGGGGAAACAAGGGGAAGAACCATCTTCATTTATTGCATTATAAAAAGACTTTACTGATTTAATTCCTGTTGACTACACCCTCACCCAATTAAGAGCTTGATTTCCATAGCTGAAATGATGGGGGTTTTTTGGATGAATTGCACAAATTTTGGTATTCTAAACTAATTTGTCACACCCTGAAGCCATAATCAAGTGCGGTGTGCTCTCCCTACTTTCTTTACTGCTGGTCATTCTTCCCCTAGGAGATCGCATATTTGGTGACCAGGACAACTACATAAACCTCGGGAATTTGGCTTTCTATCTTCTACTCACTACTTTCTATGCAAAGGTGAATGACAACAATTTTCATTTGCATGCAATAGATCTTGCTAATATAGGAAAAGGCAGCGGTAGCGTACACTTTAGAGAAATAAAGTACGTCACAATCAAAAAAACCTCACCAAAACCGATAGAGATTGGAATGTATAGGTCAAAAAAATAAGTGTTCTAAAAATGTCAGTTCATCAAATCAACAACTATGAAAGTGAAAACTTTTAACAGATTTTTCAATATTTTGAAACCATTTTCTCAGTGTTTTGATAGATATTACAAAAACAGTTTTGAAATTGTTGAACTACTCCATTTATGAATTCATAGAAGAAAAAATATAGGTTTTCACTTAAAATGAGCCAATATCTCTCACAAAAGTGATAAAAATTCAAAGTTGACATTACAGTCTTAATCCTAAAAAATGATATATTTGAATTCACTCAGACTACCATCATTCTTTTCAATTTGTTTTAAACTAGTTCTAACAGGTTTACTTTCTGTGTGATTAAGGATGGGAGTTTTGGTTTTTTTTCCTAAAGACTGTATTTTCCCAAAATGGAAAAATTAATTCCTGTTCAATTATACTCCAAAACCTGGATTTTAGGCTTACTAACAGCCAGAGATATTTAATGAAATGTTTCTCCTCAAAATGTCAGTAGCAAAATTGTTAATTACGTTCCAGTTGCAAAGCTGTTATTCAACCAAAGGAGAATACTTGTTTAATTTCAGATAGCAGAGTATGCAGTATGGACAGATGAGAAACTTCATAAGGGAAAAAAAAACAACCTTCTATGCCAATTTATTTTTTAAATTTAGTGAATAACAATAGCCATATTCCTTCTTTGATCAAAAAACTATAGTTGTATATATTTTGTCTTTTTTGTGTGCAGACATAGCACTGATCAGGGATGAAAAGATTCTGGGCAATAGGTGCTTTGCAGGCGGCTTGGCGGGAAATAGCAGTCTTGACTTTCAAGATGTTTCAAGGTATTGTCCTTGATCCAGAAATCTTAGTCTTGTTTAGAGCCAGACTTCTAGACTTTTAGTACAAATATTTGTCCATCTCAAGCATTGAGTTTGTTTTTCTGGGTGGCGGTATCTAGTATATCTAAAAACTTTGCAGTATGAGATTTCGACACCCAAAAATCCGAGATAAGAATCCAATCTACGACTTTTACAGGAATAACTAATCTTGCAAGAAACCAAATTCATTAGGTGTCTCCCATTTTAATATAGAAGTTCCTTGGCTGCTGAGCGTTAATTACTCGTGCATGCTCAGAAGTGTCCTTTTACGCACTTTCTTCATTTGCTTTATCCAATTTGAGCTGAGCTTTTTCTTAAACAAACCTCATTACTTCTGGCATGAACTTCTTGTCTAGGCATTCTGTGCCATTGGTATTTGTTGAGAGATAACTTTCTGTGGGAAACTTTTCCAGGGACAGAAGTTGTAAGCGATCCTGACAAAACAATGGAATGCCAAAAGATGCTGATTGTTATACAAGGTGATTATAAATTTATCTGGTTTATATGCAGTATATCTTTAATAACGATGAAACTTTTTCAGATGCAACGAGCTTGCACGACACCCTGGTCACGACTGAAATTCATATAAGCTTCTTGTACAGAGAACATAATCAGTGCATAATGGAATGAATGTACAGAGAATTGGTCAAAAACAAAGGCACTGGATCATTGCAGCTGGAATTTTACTCTCAGACGGTTCATAATTCCAGAAATTATTGCAAAGAGGTGGTGCAATGGGTTCAAATGAGTCGTGCACCATGATGTACTTGCTGTTTTGCCCTCTAATGCTGGAGCTCAGACCGTCACATATCCGAATGTCATTTCAGAGTGCATCATCTGAGCCTTGATTGCTGAACCCTTGGCCTATTTGGCTTTTCTCTATCTTCCTCCTCCTCTGGGTGTCATGGGAGACTCCTATAGAGAGGTAATGCTTTCCTTAACTAACTGAAGAAAAGAAAGATGGATTTATTATACTTTTTTAGGAAGTCAATGGGGTAGGCTAACATTTTTGCATTGGACAGAGAGAATAAAGTATTATGCCAGTACGGGGATTAGAAACCAGACATCTGGAGGAAATTCACACTGGCCCTGTATAATTTAATAAACAGAAAGCTCTAGAGGAAAATCTCCGGCTGAAGGATAACACGGCTTTTTCTGACAGTTGTTTTTTGTTTTTTTCCTGACATGGCCCACTTGAAGCCAGCTAACCGTGAGGATACAACAATCTCTGCAGACCCCACAAAAAAAGAAGTAAAAACACCATCAAACATACAAAAGACCAATACAAACTAAAGTTAGTTCCTGTTGCTCGGATATTTTTCCTTCGAGTTAGCATGCTCTGATTAGAAAGGCTGAATCCTGTTTCACGTGCCCATGTTCACGGTGGGAGTTTTCAGTGAGTACGGGAAGCAGGATTTGATGTCACTGGCGAATTTCTGAGCCTCCCGGAACAATCAGCATCTGTACTTAAAACCTTAAATCTACTTTGTGCTTTTTACGTTCAGAAGGTGCAAAGAAACTGCAAACACAGACGGAGCGGTGCTTGGGTTGAGGGTGTTGGCGCCAAAGCAGGCAGTTCAGTATGTTAATTGCTTCTACTACTTGGAAACATCTGGAGCTAGCACTGAACTATATAAAGCCAACTGAAGTTGCTGCAAAGCTCATCTCTGGCTTGCAGTTGCACATAGAGCAGAGTTTAGGTATTGCGTTTGGCACGCAGGTTTATTTCTTCCACGTAGAGAGACGTGTTGTATCATAACGTCTGCAGTAAGATGCCTTCACTGGACACAAAACAATTTTATTTTAAAAGTGGAAATGGAGGGCCTGACTGTTTGAAGCCCAGCCTCTGACAATTCTCTCTGCAGAAGGAAATTGTGAAAGACCGCTCGCAGAAACTGGTATCCTGGAGTGTGGCAGCTCCGACCTCCAGTTCTGGTGGTCAGGACTCATTTCCATGTGTTTTAACCACAGCATTGGTGAACGGCACTTTTTAGCCTTTGTGACGAGATTACCACTGTGCTCCAGCTAAGTTCTGAGTAGCAAAACTCAAGACATTTTCGTCAGCCAAAATTTCGTTTTGGCAAGATCTCTCAGTTCTGAATTTTAATAAATATTTGAAGTCATTTGTTATCGCAAATAGGAACTGAAGTACAACTGTTACATTAAATTTCACCTGCAGTGTAGGGCCAGAGTTGAACTTCTCTACTTTCATTATCATTTGTGTGCACTATGTTGCTTGTGCCGGTAGAATTTTTGTTGAAGTGAAACAGAAGTTGATTAGGAAAGGAGGAAAGAAAAGAACTAAAACATCCAAAGACTTTCCCTTCCCCTGCTAACTGTGATAACAATTAAAAATAGAATAGTACTGAACTGTCCCCTCAACTAAAAGGAAACTAAAAATTGACATGAAAATAGACTTGTACACATAGGCAGGATGTGACAGAAAGGGAGTCATCAAAAGGGTGAAATAATAGATATTTTCTTGTCCTTTAATTTTAATTTTGCCCAGTGGCAGTCCTATTTCTTATTTCTCTGGTGTTAATGAATACTGGAGTGGAAAATTACTGATTTCTGTGTCCGTGTAACATGGGGATAATAACATTATCCTATATTTATGAAGCATCACTTCTCTATAAATACACAGTTTTGCTATTTGACACTAGAGTGCTTGTGTGAAACTTTAACGCGGATATATGGAGACAGGCAGAAAGAATCTGACACAAATTATTCCTTTTATTGGTCCAACCAAATCCATGTTACAAGCCATCTTTCCTGAAAACCCCTGTATTGGATCAGATCCATTCCCATTTTTCTGCTGCATGTATTTAATAGGAAATATTATATAGACTATTAAAGCCTCTGCTCAAAGAATTATAATTAAAAATCCTCCGCTCAAAGAATTATAATTAAAAATCCTCCTTATTTTGGTCCTTTTTGTTTAATTCATTTTCTAAGGTTCTTTAGATACCCTTTTTCATAAGCAAATTCTCAGTGAAGAAAAATCCGCCCTTCTGAATCACAGTGAACATTATTGAAATAGGACCTGATGGGCAAAATCCAGGAAATTTCAGCAAAGAGCTGGAGTCTCATCTGTCGGCGAAGAAATATTTTCAGTTTGGACAGCCCGAATTTTTCGAAGGTGCGCAATTGCTGCTGTAGGAGCAATTGTGGCCTCATCGGATGAACAAAAGGAGCGCACATATACACATGTTGTGTCTGCACTGCTGATAATTTGAGCTCGCAGGCTGGCTTGGCAGGTGAACAGGAATTTCAGGAACAGTTCAAACGTGCAGATAAGGATGGCACAAGGCACAGGGGGCTTGGTGGGAGCTGTGCCCACCTGGGTCTGGGGCTGATTTAGACCTCTGGGCCTTTTCTGATGCTCTTTATTTAAAAAAAAAATGCCTCCAAGGTTATTGAATGTGTAGCAGCTTAGAGTATCTGGTGAACGGGGAAGTATTTTTTCTTCTTCCAGAGAAAATACATATATTTCTTGCTGGTCTTCTCAAGAGTTCCAGGAAGATAAAATCCTGGAATTGAACCACTACCAAAGGCAGGCAATAATGCCTTCTTTTTAGAATTTTAACCTAGTAAGGCTAGGAAACATTTTATTTCCAAGAAAATTGGGGTTTGCCCTTCAAGTAAGGAGAGAGACTCTTCCCTCCTCCCTGCCTTGTTCCCCTTCTCCTCCAGGGAGCCCACAAGGCACAGGCTGTTTCGGAGGTGACCCGGGGACACCACTGAGGCGTTTAACTCGTACCAGGAGCCTGTGCAAGGTACTCGATGGGTCTGAAAGACCGGTGTCTGCCTGGGTCGCTCTGGGACATTTCTTTATTCTGTGTACCGACATCAGGAGCGCGTGCTGTAAGGGATCTTTAGCGCATGGCTGTGCAATATCTTTTGAAACGTTGGCATGACCTTCATATCTGCTGGGCTTAATATTAGAATCCCTTACTGTTATTAAAAAAATCTCTCTTTCTCCCACTGCAAAAAATAATCAGTATTTTCTCCTTACCCTAGACCTTTTTGTTAGGCTTGTGGGTTTGTTTTTTTTCTGCCATGCTGTGCAAGTAAGCGAACAGGGGGCATGGCTATTTTACCTCGTAGACTGCAGAAGTTGTCCCCGCCGATATCACAGAGCACATTTTGTAAAGGTTTGCAGCGCGGGGTTTTAAAGTGGTTCCAAAACTGCCGCGTGCCACCTTGACCAGCAGGCTCCTTTGAGAAAATGAAACCTCCAGAAGCCTACTGGCACGCCGGGCGCGTGGACCGGTCCCTTCCGAGGTTGTGCCAGTGGGTGCAGACCGTGTGCGGCTGGAGAGGAGATTGCTGCCCGAGCACTCTGCTATCTACTGCTCTCTGGCACTTTCGATGTACAGACAGATAAGGGTCTTTTTAATCATGATTTATTCAAACCCCTCCCTCAATCCATTCTTTTCCATCCCTTCAGATCGGGAGAAAAAAAGCACTTCTTACTCTAACGCGAGTCTTCTAGTTATCCTGTATTTCTTCTTCCTTCGGGGATGCATTTTTAAGTTTGGTGAGTGCAGAAATTGTAGGCAAAAGAAAACTCATCCCAGTTTTCGAACATTTGGTAGGATATTTAGTACTCTACAGGAAATGCAGATGAGCATCGAGAAGACAAAAACCTGTCCTGCCTGGCACAGCTAGAAAAAGGAATAGCCCCCTCGCTATTTTTCTAGTCGTTCTTTTTCAAGAAAATCACTCTTTAGTTACTCATTTCTTTTCCCCATGGTCAGGTTGGCTGCATCTCCAAACACTTGTAAGTACTGTATGTTCTGACATATCCTGAAGTCATGCATTAGCACCTTTTCATTCAGCAAAGGGTGAGAACAGATATCTTTTGGCAGCTGACAGCAGGGAGCAGGCAGAAAGGAGGAGAGTGAAGCTGTAGGACTAGGACACTGTGGTGGCCTAGTGGCTAGCATGGCTAATGTACCAGCTGTGAATAACCTCCTTTTTTTTTTTTTTTTTTCCTCCCCCCCCCCCCCTTTTTTTTTCATCCCATCCACCCAACAGATGTCTCTCTGTCATTGTCATGTCCTCAAGCTATCCTAGTAAATGATTTGTGCATTATAAGTGAGTCACTAAGGTGGCAATTGAACCTCTTCACAGCTCAAAATTGTTGATGTGTGCACAGAAAGTGCAGCGTGGGGGTGTGTGCGAGAAAAAGAGCAGGAGAGAAGGGGAATGAGGGAAAGAGGGAAAGCGGGAGGGAGGGAGAGAAGGAAAAGAAATGTCAAGGTTACCTTGTTTTGCCTGGAGAATCAAAAGGGAGGGCAAATTAACTGCTGGCTCTATTTGGTCTTTTGGATATCCAGCAACGAGGCGGCTCCATCCTACTCCAGCAGATGTACATATCACTTTGAAAGATTAAAAAATGAAGAATGCAGTGATCTGTATTGTATATACACTTTATTCTGCGGAAAGAATGTTAATAAATATACTGAGAGACTGCAAAGTTTGCCAATATAAATAATGTGGCATTTCAAAGTCTGTCAGTAAATGTAATTGAATTTTTCAATGTAAAAATATAGTTCGGTTATAAATTGGAGTCATGCTTGACATTAGTTGGGCATTAGGAGATATTAATTAGATACTGCTCGCTTCTTCCTTCTGATTTCTTTATATTAAATCAATTATCGGGAAAGAGGAATTTGCAAGCATGCAATTTAGAGATTTTTATTCTGGAAAACAAGCTGCCTGGTAATTTTTAGTGGGGGAATAAATGCCTTTTCAAAAACCTTGTCAGTGTGCTGTCTGAAACATGCCCTTCCCAATATGAACACAATATGGAAAAGCTAATCCATTATAATACTTTGTAATGATAATAAGCTACAGTGAACAAGTAGCCTAGGGAAAAAGATGGTAGTAGTCACCTTTAAACAGAAAGAGAATAGCAAGTAATTGTACATTTTTACAGTAGGCTGATGACAACATTTCCTATGACTTTGAACTTACTTTGGCTGTCACTGTTCTGGCAAACATTCTGCATATCAATCAGAGAGTATATTTCCTGCATGACATTTGCAGCATAATGTATAAAATTTACTTATGTGATCTTTACATGTAGTCATCCTGTTTATATGTAAATATATTAGTCTCCCCATACAGCTTACGCTGCAGAGGCAGCATTAAACCCTTCCATGGGGATGCATTGACCTCTGCCTATTCGGCGTCTGCAGGCTGGGCTTTTTTTGGCAGCTGGATTAATCTTTAGCCATTCGCACTGTTGACCACGATGTTTTCCTGCAGGAGCTAAACACAACCCTGGTGCGTGGCTCCGCACGGAGCAACCTTTCCTTTAGGTTGAATCACGTCGTTCTAGGCGCATAGGACTAATCATTGAATGCCTTTGCTCGCTTGTTCATAGCTGCTCCAATTATTTCTGCCATCACCAAAGAATAACTTGGCACCTCCTTTGTTTTGTGCCCACAGAAGTCTTCGGGGGCAGCAGGATTTGCGCTTGGTCTCTGGCGCCGCACGCAGCAGCCACGCACGTCGGTCAGACCCTCTCCTCCTGCACGATGGTTCTTGCTCTTGTATAATTAGCTCGCTACAACAGGGGTTTGATGTCTGACAACTTCCTTAAAGTAAATGCTGATCAAACAAAGCTGCTGTTCACTTGCCCTTCTCAGCTGAAAGGGATTTTTATTTTCTTTCTTAGTTCTTGGAATTTTTTTTTTTTCTGAGGTTTTTTTCCCCCCTTTTTTGATAAGCAATTCAAGGTGCTTTCAAGAAGTACATAAATATGATACTCTGAATTATTAAACATAAAAGAAGTAAGAAGTATCTGCTTAAGCAGAGAGGAAGTGAAATGGTGTCTGAAGGTAGAGAGTTAAAAATAATATTAAAAATAGACCTTGCAGAATCCACTTTTATCTTTGCTTAAGGGGAGCAAATACTTATCAGAGATAACCAAAAACTGGCAAAAATGTGTCTTTGTGTACACAATGTATACATCACATACATACATACATATATATATTTACACACACACACACACCCCTGAAGTATATGTATAAACTGAAGGGAGTTTTAAGAATAATGCCCCGTGCAGCTGCCCAGGTCACCACAGCACCACGCTTCTTCAACAGTCTCAGCCTGATCCTCCTTCCCTCTGTAACAGCCACCCCTTTTTTGCCTGAAAGTAAGAGTAACTTGGTCACATTAGTGCTTTGAAATCTGGAAGCTGTATTTTAAAACTCTAGACCATCTGGAGGGGAATCTTGATCCCTATTGTCATTAGAACAAATTTCTGTGGAAATCCCATCCTTCTTTGCCTTTTTTATGCCTGCTGTTTTTGTCTACAGGCGTACACACAACAGACTTCAGCTGTCTGCACAACCTTTGGCACGGCGGATGTGTCTCAGTTTGAGCAAGGAAGCAGTAGCTAAAAAACGCAGAGTTGCTCTAATATAGCCGAAATTGCACTTTGGCTGCTGAGCTGACCAAAATTCCCCACGCTTCTCTAAAACTGCTGCAGAAAGTAGTATAGGAATTTAGGGGTATGCAGGCTTGGAAGGGCCAACAGAGAGATCAAAATGAGTGGTAAATTAGAGCAACTGGATGTCTCTTGGCTGGCCCATAACCTTATATTAATAAATATGAGTAATGCAGCAGCTCATAGTTGCCCTAATTCATGCACAGAAGTGACAAAAATCGTGATTAATACAGGAGCGTTGTTATACCAGTCTGCAAGTCGTAGCTTCTGGGTTTCATCAGCACCCAATCTCAAAAAAACACATAGTTTTTTTGCCCAAACTCCTCTTTCAAAAAAATAAATACAGAAGGGACAACATATTTCTGCAATAATCTTATTTCTTCCCAGAACTTATTACTGTGTAATAAAGGCAATTATGTCCCCACTATCTATTACTGTATTGTTTCATTTATTATAGAATCTTCATGGTTGGAAAGGACCTTTGAGATCATTGAGTCCAACCAAACAACCTACAATCTCTGCCACTAGAGCATGCCCTGAAGTGCCACATCTAGACATTTCTTAAACACCTCTAGGGATGGTGACTCAACCCCCTCCCTGGGCAGGCTGTTCCAGTGCCTGACCGCTCTTTCGGTAAAGTAATTCTTCCCAATATCTAACCTAAACCTCCCCTGCCACAGCTTCAGACCATTTCCTCTGGTCCTGTCATTATTCACCTGGGAGAAGATGCCAACACCCACCTCTCTGCACCCTCCTTTCAGGGAGTTGTAGAGGGCAAGGAGGTCTCCCCTCAGCCTCCTCTTCTCCAAGCTAAACATGCCCAGCTCCCTCAGCCTCTCCTCATATGCCCTGGTCTCCAGACCCCTCACCAGCCTGGTAGCTCTCCTCTGGACACGCTCCAGCGCCTCAATGTCCCTCTTGTACAGCAGGGCCCAGAACTGAACACAGCACTCGAGGTGAGGCCTCACCAGTGCTGAGTACAGAGGCACCATCACTTCCCTGCTCCTGCTGGCCACGCTGTTCCTGATACAAGCCAGAATGCCACCTGGCACACTGCTTGGCCACCTGGGCACACTGCTGGCTCGTGTTAAGCTGGCCGTCAACTGTTAATGCAACATCTACACCATAATAGGTATGTCTTATTTGTACATCGTGTTACTTACCTGTCAAACTCTGTAACATGGAGAAGACCACATGCACATGATTTTGCAGACGTGGTTAATTCTGGTAGGCCATCCTAATCCTAGATCTGTTCATTTAAACTTGCATTTATTTATTTATTGTTTCCAGGACCTTTCTTCTCCTGTCTGCAAGGTATCCTAATCTGTAAGATGCAATTCAGCCCTTTCTAGAGGGTCCACACAAGGTCTGTTCCCTCATTTAAATCCCCCATACACTCTCAAAATACACTGGCTGAAACTCTGAGCTGTGCTTAGTTTTACAGAGGAGATTCATCTCCATAGGAACTTTATCCGGTTTAGTCAAATGGTCCTACGGAGCTACACGGTTTGAGGACCAGGAACAGGGACTCCACCTCTCATGCCAAGGAAGGACCCCGAGTTTGGTTCTGTCCAAAGCGATTCTCCATCATTATTTATTAAGAGCAGCACAATAGGAAAGATTTACATTAAGAAAAAAAAAACAACTGCATTCACATGCCTGGTTGAAGATCCAAGCTGTGCGAGCTGAGGTATCTCGAATTGCTGCGAAGCCAGTGTTTTTACTTACCGCCTTGCACAAACGAAGGGAGAGGTACAATGAAATAAGCGTTAGTGAAGTGTTGGCTTACAAGGAGTAATGGATGTGGTGGAGTTGTGAAAGGCACAGGGTGGTGGTCCTGTTCTCCGTCGTCAGGGCAGGTCGTCCAGGAGTATTTTCGGACAGTAAATCTCAGATGTTGATGAGGTGTCAATGCAATTCTTTGAGTACTGCTGTCGCTTTGGCTGATGCGCGCGTGTGGGTACACAAACCTACACGTGCACACTGAGATGTGATTCCTTTGCCCTGAAACATCACTTCCTCCTTCCCCCCACACCTGGCGCTCCCCCACCACTGTTCAAAATCACAGAAATCATATTTTGATAGTTAGTTCTGTGAGGTTCTCAAAGCTCTTTCTGTGGGCAGGTGAATATTGCTATGGAAATTTTAAAAGATAATGAAGACTCAGAAGGGTTAGGAGAGCTGCCGAGGGTCCTACGGAAAACATCTGATGTGGGAAACAGCGCTTGGAGTACTTGATTCCTCAGCTGTTACACATGTGCTCATCCAGATCTGTTACAGCAGATAACATGAGTTGCTACATCACATTTGTCTTGCAGCACTCCATCCCTCCTTTATTTTTCTGCAGTTGCTTCTTAAACTTATTTACAGCCTTACACATTAAGCTCATTGCTAAGATGTCTGCGTTGTGCTGGTGAAGTCAGTCCTGGCAAAACTGCTGTTCAAGAGCAATAAGCCATGTCCCTGAACATCCTTTAGCCTAATGGTTTACCACACGTATCATCATTTTATCATCCTAGGTGTGCGCGACAACAATTTCCAAAACTAATTATGGTAGCGTCTACATATCAGAGCTTGGGGTAGCTCATTTGCAAACGTAACCTAACATATTCTATTTTCTTTACGTTTAAAGAAAGCTTTGCCCTGAAAACTAAATCCTGATTAAAGCCGTACTCTGCTGCTTTGTGGTGGTATTTTTAATAAAATATTATCCATGGTAAAATGTAAATAAAAAAGCAAATTGGTTCATTCATCTTATATTTTAAGCAGTTAAAATGAATGAACTCTCCTTTGAGAAAACATCTGACCAAGCAAAATAATGGTTATGCATTTGAGAAAATGTTTAATGAACTCACTGGTTAAAATGCTGTTATTTTAGAGCCCATTACTATGTGTTTTAAATTAATTGAGGCCGCGTTGCTTGAAAGGCCTTCCCCCCTCCCCCCCTTTTCTGTTCTAACGTACCAAAAATAATTGACCTTAGTAACATATGTGGGAGCAAAGATCTTCCCTGGTCAGGAATGCTGGCTGCACAGTCAAATGTAAGAGCCCACAAGTGGAGGAGTAGCTATTCATGAATCTTCTCTCCATAATCATTTGTCTAGTGTCAGTTCAAAGTCAGGGAACTTGCCAAAGATCAAACACATTTTTTCTTTAAACAGTTCTTATTGTAAATATTCTAGCTGGTATTCATTTTCCTTTTCTTCCTGTTCTGAAACATACATATTTACTATGCTAGCAATGTTTGGGTTTTATAGGTTGAAGGAAAATGTACCGCTTGTCTGCAAAGTAAGATTATTTCAAATAGTAATGTGTAATCGTTCGGCACTGGAAACTGGGAGAAATTCAATTACATAAAAATAAGAAAATAAACCCCCAACCCCAGAATTTGTAAAAGCTCAAGAATTTCACCTGAATGTAGCAGTAGACGCCAATCTAATTTGCCCTTTAGGTGAACTTTAAAACTTGTCCTGTTTATATGGTTTGGTAATATGACTTAATGTGTTAGATTTATGCTTCATTAATATTCACAGATGGCAAAATATATATATATATATATATATATATGCTCTTCCTGTGCATATCAATTACTTATCATATTTCTTTTTTGATGGCTTTAATATTCTTATTCTATAGAAAAGGGAAGACGGGATTATCAGCACTGAGTTTTCCAACCACAGGTTAAAAAATTGTAGAAGTGTCAAAGACTCGTTTCAGACCCAATTATGCGATGCCACAGCTGTACCAAGTCACCAACACTTGAGGGAAGTCCTACCCCCTGCCCAGCTGGAGCCTGCCCTGCAGCAGGGTGTGGGAAGAGCGGCGTTGGCAGCTGAAGGCTGCGCTGGGCTGAGATCAGTGCCCACCAGGAGATGCGTACGGTGCAGTGGAAGAGCAGCTCAGGCGTGGAGAGGACTCAAAATGAAGGAGGTGCACTGGTGTTGTGAGTCAAGTTGACTTTAGTGGTGAAGATGGAGGGAGGAAGCTATCAGGGTCCAGGGTGGCCAAACCCAAACCATGAGAATGCCCTTTTGTATGGCATTTGTCTGACGAGGTATCACGATACCAGCTTGATTACTCTTTCTAGATTCCCCCTTACTGTATTTTTTCATGCGTACCAGCACAGTGAGTATAAAGCATGTATGATACTAAGCGTTTTTGTCTGCAGCCTTCATTTCCACCAGTGCTAAAAGATGAAGCTGCTCCAACTCTGGGGTTAACTTAATACCAGTTTCTACTGCTGGAGTCCGGCAAGAGGAGGGCTGCTCGAAATCACGTTTTGATTTTGAGGTTTCATAAGTCCTCCTAGAAGAAAAAAAATAAAAAGCCTGGATTCATGGCATCTTAAAAGGTGCCCACATAAGGTAAAGGGGATAAAACGCCAGGAGAGAGCCAGACCTGCAAGATATATCCTTCCCAGCAACTTTTTGCGAAATAAAAGTCCAAAGTACCCAAGTCATCCTTGAAAACGGGACAAGATTCTTACAAATCTGAGGTTATTGATAAAAGTTTTCGGTATCATTTTCGAAGAAATGAGCTGCATTCTAAGCAGGCTGTTTTGCATCAACGTAGCTTGGCTCATAAAAACGAGCTTCTCCTGAACTGGGAGGTGGCTTAATTGTTGTAAAACCAATCTGAATCTTGTGACGGCTTTGGGGGGCCCTCCTGACCACTGCGCCTTTTCATGCAACTTTCAAGCTGCATGTGAAAGAAAAGGAGACCTGTCTGTGTCTTTCTCAGGGTTTCTCAGAAGACGTTCACCTGTCTCGATTCACTTACTATGAGTTGGGACGCAAGGAGATAAATGATCAACTGGAAGTGCTGGATGCAAGAAGTTATTATGAAAAGGCAGTCCCGCAATATATAAATATAATGCATTTAAAAGTATGTAGCTTTGAACGTAAGCCAAAATTACCATTTCCCTGATATCTTTCACATCTACGAATACAGAAGCTGAAATATGTGCATGTGCTGCAGATGCAGACTCCTAAAAAAAAAAAACAAGAAAAGAAACTCACAAAGCATAATTTCAGGCAGAATAGAAGCCATTTCTTTAAATGCTTCTCAATACATTTATTTACATTATCTTATTATTTATATATAGTGCATAATAGACTGTTTCATTTTCTTTTATGTTTATAACAGAAATCGTTCATGTAATGCATTGTGTATGTATAATGCTAGCAAAATGGCAGTGCTCACTATGAAACTTGATTATTATACAACATTATTATACTACAACAATTATTATATTATCGTTTTACTATTTGTCTATACATTAACCTATGCGTTCTACATGCCATTGCATGGTATGACTATTCCTTTATGAGGAAATAAATATAATTCATTTTTTCGCATGATACTAGACCAATCTTGAACTCTCTGTTCTCTGCTTTTAATTTAAAGTTTGAGGTCAATGAGTGTTTCTTTTGTTAAAAAGTGTAGCATTTAGTGGAATGAATGGCATACACTGTTTAAGCTTCAGATCCATGGTTGTTCTGCGCATAGCAAAGCAGTTATTGGAACCAATATTTATATATAAACTAAACAGGACCGTAACAGTTGACTGGATTGCCCGAAGTTTTTGTGATAAAAACTTATAAGAGAATTGGTTTTGTCCCGCATGTAGATTAAATTTTGACACGTATCTTAAATGCTTCCATGTATATTTCTTGCCACAATCATTTTTCATTGGATCATGAACAGATGACAGAATACTTTCAGAGGAATGGGACAAGATGGGATTTACCTGAACTGACAAGAACAAAAGGTGTTTAATGAAGTCTAGAATATGCACTAAAGGTCACATAAGAAGAACATTGCCTCAATATTGAAAGTCATTTGCAATTAGAAGCAGAAGTAATTGGATTCCTGTGATACCTCCTTCTTTCCTTTCTATCTGACACACATGGACATTACCTATGACCCTGGATTAAATATTAATAAAATGCAGATTTAAAATATTAAAACTTTACATTCATGTTAATAAGTACTGTCAATCTGTTGAGACTCAACATATGGCTAATTTAAGAGTTAAGATCAGATGTTCATAATTCTCTAGATTATCAATGTCTTTTTTTTTTTTTTTTTTTTTTAACTTCAGCATTTCACTGTGGAGTTAAGGAAAAATAAGTTGATATTTTTCCGGTGCCCCTGGGAAAAGGAATCGTATTTTCACTGTAATCTGAGATCAACAATGCTAATAATGATTATAGACAGGTACAATTTTCTCATTAGGATAAATTCTAACCTGTGGGGTGAGAAGGTGCCATTAATTAGGGAAAACAAGGATCGTGATATTGGCAAAATCCTAACTTTAACATGTGTATATCTGCATCAATCTAATCAAAGGAAAACAGAACCAACAGAGTTTATTTTCAGATTTCTGTGAAAATAATGCAAATAAAAATGGAGTGTGTGTGTCTGTGTGTGTTAAGATGTTTTGTGGTTTGTTTTTTGTTTTTTTTTTTTAAATCTTGATAAGAAAAATATATTTAAATGTGTTTAGACATACACTTCAGCATTGCACTCCAGGTAGGTGCAAATAGTAATAGATATTTTGAGTGACAGTGTGAAAATCCGCATTTCTGTCATTTCTGAATCTTTTCTCAAAATTTGCCCCAAGTTCAAACCCTTGGTCACTGAGAGGCCTTCCAGAGGTATGGGATTCTTCTAATAGTTCTATTCGAACTGGAACATTAACGTTAAAGCTTTAACATATGGGTGACTTATGATCTTATGAGTAGGAGACGACTAACAAGAAGCACGTTTGTGGAAGAAATCAGAGTTGTGCCAATTGTAGGGAAACTGTTGGTTTTTTTCTTTTGAATTGTGAAAATGGGTGTTTAGAAAGATGGGTATAGTTTCCCCTATTTTCTTCCATCTAAGAGGGTAGCTCCTGCTTTAGAACCGCATTATATCTCTTTCCTTTCACTCCCCATCTTCTTTTTCATAATGGGATCTGAACTGCCTTTGTTGTGACTGGTTCTAACCCTCTCTGTTCTCTCTGGACTCTGGACCATCTGCTAACCCAGAGAGAGAGAAGGATTGTGTGGGAAGAAGCACAATAGACTACATACAAAGCACATAGCTATCTAACAGAGGTGAGGAGAGACAGTAAACTATGATCTCCGCAGCTGTTATCCTCACTTCTCATGTGGGAAAAATGAGAAAAGAGGAAGCTAGTGTTCATCAAAAAAAATGTTTAATTTTAAGTTTTAAAAAGGAACCCTTTCTAGGGTGATTTACAGCCGCCTCCTCCTTTTTTTTTTCTTTTTTTTTTTTTTTTTAATTTTGAAGGACTTTATGAAAAAGTCTTACTTATTCCAAATCCAGTCTGAAATATTTCAATATCTGTTTCTGAAACTTTTTCCACTTTAAAAATGGCAAGAAACTTTTGAAAGACAACCAATGTTGTCAATGACTTTGTCAACAATTACTATTTTACAAGTTTCTGAAATCGTAGGAAAAATTTTTATCAATTCCATGTGCGCTGTTTGCTCAGTATCACACAATGCATCAGTGCTAGGACTAGGATTAAAATTCTCGGTCTTAATCTTCTGTGTTCTGACCTTTAATGCTCAGCTCTCTCATTACCGATTCTGCTATTAAAAGCATTTAAATCAACAGTATAATACATTTTTGACAAGGAAGTTTAACTATAAGCAGAAACAAGGGAACACTATTAAAAAAAATACTCTGCGGTATTTTTCTGATAGAGAGACTTTTCCATCTTCTAAAATCCTGTATATGCAGTGTAAGGTCCTCCCAGTGACCAGCGTTTCCAGATTTCAAGTGATAGCGTACAGCTGAAACTAGCGTGAATAAATTCTTTAAACTTCTGGTTGCTGGCTGCCAACTGTCTTTCTTTTTCTGTTTCTATGGAGATGGAAGTTAGTTCAGCAAAAGGAAGTTAAGTGAATTCTCTACAACGGTCATGTCCAACCACTGTAGCCTCAGGGCCTAAAATACTCTCTCAAAATAGCCAGGTATTTTGGGGATAGGTTGCTGGCTCTGGGTTAAGAGCAGAGGGGATAATTTCTGTGACATGGGAACGCGAGCGCAAGGAGAGCTCAGGAACTCAGTTTTATATTTAATATAAACATTACTCAACAAACAAAAGTAGTCAGTGTGAACTATTTTCCCCACTTTGACTGTGAAAGGAACGCATAACCCAAGAAATCTAAACCTTTTTTTCTTTTTAAATATAAAATACATGGCACTTGTTTCATCAGAAATACCGTGAGTGTTCTTTGACATAGGGAAGTCAGGAGGGAGGGTCGTTGTCAGTCTTACCTCTGACATATCTTGGGGCTCCCAGACGTGAAACCTCAAAACGTACACACTGGGTTTACCAAGACGCAGCAAGGAATCCTGGCGTTTTCTTTCTTTTCTGTTTAAATCCTGTCCTGCATTACAGTAAAATGTTGCTACAGCTGCTGCCTAGTTCTCCGTCTTTAGCAGAACCACATATTTATAAAGTCACTGCTATGTTGACACACAGGAAAATTTTTCCTTTTCTTTCTCAGCCAAAGTGACAGGTGTCTTGAAGCTCATTTTGTTTTCTCCCCCCCCGCCCCCCCCCCCCGCCCAATGTTTTGGAGACACAGCTGAGGTTAAAAGAAACTTTAGTCTTGGGCATATGTAGAGGAGAGTTTGTTGCACAGAGTGAGCTTTTGGCTTTACCTGCAGGTTCGAGGAGGGTTGGAGTAAGACGGAGGGGAGCAACAGACCTCCAGGTGATATTTCCCCTTATGTTCCTACATGCTGATAAGAAAATACAGCTATTTGAAGTCTAAAGAAAGAGATGGGGGGAAATCTTAGCCAATTTACAGGTGTGTAACTTGTATGTATCGTGACTTTTGATAGTAAACCAGTAAATTCTGGGTGTGTAAGAGACATACACCTCCCTCCTGCTATACTAATAACGTTGCACTAGCTTTGAACCTATGTCCCGAAAAAAGAGAATAGGCTTAGAGAGCGTATTAGATGATGGTATTTACTGGTTGATTTGAGCGAAAACAGGAAGATACTGCATTAATCCGAGGGAAAGTTCAGGAACTCTTTGAGAAATAGAGAGCAAACATCAGAGCATGTGTTCTTTCTTTTATCCTTGGACCAACGTGTCTCTCTTTTAAAGGCAGAAATATCTATAACTTTGTTTTATATTCTTGCAAATAATCAGGTTAACTCTGCAATCATCAGCACTTCTACCTCTTAAACTTACCGAGAACTATTTTATATACCTTTAAAATCGATATTGTAAACCGAACATTTAAAGCTAATTTCTATTCCAGCTAATCAAGAGCAGTAATTAAACACCAGGTTCCTTAAATGATATTCTATCACAGCCTTCATGTTTCCTATCACACTACATATGGTCCAATTGTTTACAGATGACAAAAAAAAAATCCCTGCTCAGATGTTAAATCAAGATGTTTTCTTCACTTTCAAATGGTAGGCTGGCAGCCAATTTTTACAATGAGTTATTCTGAGTTTTTAAAAAAAAAAAAAACAAAAACACCAAAAGGAATAGAAAAGAAAGGAAAAGAAAAGGTTTGGACATTAGGCTTGCATAGCCCATCAATATCAGGACCTGCCAAAATGAAGCAGTTTCTTAAATGTGTGTTCAACCCCGTGTCGGAGTAATCTCTTGGGAAGTTTATCTTTTTTGTGCACATTTGATGCGAGGCTAGAAAAATCAAGAGGGAAATGTTTTATAGCCAGAAATAGGTAACGTGACATCAAAGCATAGACAGAGTTCCCCCATTGGTACTCTTTGGCAGTCTGAATTTCATAGTGTTAAATCGCAGAGGATTAAAGCATCTCAGGGCTTGACTCTGCCATAGTGCCACTGCAAATTTAGAGTAATTCCTTTGTATGCTTGTCTGAAACAAGTACGAGTACAGAAAAGAAGCAGGCTTGAACTGTGGACTTTTACAGCGTAATTATTACTGACACTTTTACGAGAAAGAGAAAGATTCGGGAAGAGAAATGGGGTCACAAGTTCTCAGGCCACGGAAGACAGGAGCCCACACTGGGGAAAACAAAACCCTCAACCCTCCAAAGCTATCAGAGATTACGAGACACTGTGTTTTGAGTGTGCTGTGTCCAGCTTTTTCCAATATGTTCCCGCTAGGGACGGAAGAAGAAAGAATGAAATGGGATCCCAAAGACAGGAACATGCTACGTGCGAAACTCATCTGCATTTTTGCTTTGTGTGGTGGCACATGGAGAGCAGGATTAACAGGCTCTGCCCTATTTCGACTCCAGCTTTCGGCTTCCCCAGATGTTTGAAGCTGTGTGATGCAAATTTTTAAGCTATTTGTTTCTGATTGTCTGGAAGAAATAGTTGTGTACAAATTTGAAGATAAAACTGTACGAAACGTGCAGTCGGAAGAGAGGATTTCGCTCATGCCAAAGGGCCCCACTGAGGCGGTGGAAATACCCTGCCCTGGGGGCTTCTGAAACTGTTTTCTCCATGTGGCTGAGGCAACAACTTAAAACATACTTCCAAATTAATAAATGGAAACAGTGGAATAGAGCAATAGATTGTGCTTTCTAGTTGGTTCAGTGGTGGTGATGCGCAGCCCTTTCCCTAACACCTCAGAACACCTCAGAACTGGCTTTTTTTAGATTCTCTCTTCCCACAGCCTTCCTCCTGGCAGTCTTCCTGAGGCATATACAATAAAAAATTACTAAAGGAACTAAACAAGAAACTTTCTTTCCATCCCAGGTCCGGAGCTGCTGTCCTAGTCCGCTGTCTCAGCCTTGACTCGGGTTGAACCAAATTCTGGGTATTGCTTTCACCCAGCAACACGCACTTCCCCTTCACAGGCGTGCGATGACTGCCCAATAATTGCATATTTGGGTAAAAGGGGGAGGGTCAAGGGGAGACCCCCTTGACTGCTGTCATGGTCCTAAGCGCTTCATGGAACGGTTTTCCAGGCAACGTTGGAAGTTTCTTTCCACACGCAGCCCCTCTTCTGGGGCTGGTTGCAGATGGGTAGGAAAACGCTAGAAGTTTACGGGGTTTCTGTTGCGTTACCTGTAGCCTAAGCAGCTCTGGGGACAAGCTTAGGTTGATGTGCTCGAGCGTACCGTGGTGCTTCAAGGCGTTGGGGACTCTTATTTCCTGGCATACACACAGGTAAATTGGATACTGCGCTCGAAAAAATAGTAAGAAGCGTCTATAATAACTTCATGTGAAGTTCTCAGCTGTCATTTGAGGCGAGTCAAGGGAAGAATGTCAAATTAGCAATGTCAATTACTTTATGGTGAGCTGCTTTTTGGCCAAATGAGAAAAGGGCATTAATTACAGCCTTGGCAAATGCTCTTGCTCTGCTTTCTCTGGACATATCACGGACGTAGCACGCATTTAGAACTGGCACACCCACTTGTTTAAGTGCAATATTTGCAAATGAGTTAGATATTTTCTGGCTTTAGGAGCAGAAAGACCAGTGATATTTCAGAAGATGATTGCTGTTTTAATCTCAACAATTAGGAACAGAAAGGCAACCTTTAAATATCAAGAAAACGAACACACTACATAATAGAAAATTGTCATTTTAATGCTGTTTGAAAGGATGAAAGGGAATGCATGCACTATAAATCAATTTTATACTATTTCATACAAGCCTCAGATAAGACACAGTATTTTAATGAAGGCATGACAAAATAAAAAGCCACTAATTTTTTTTTATTTATTTATTCAGTATTATTTAATACTGAAAATATTTTGGGTTTAGACTTAAAGGATACAGAGTAAAGTTGAGTGGTAAGACTTATTTGTAGTCAACAGATACGGCCATGCACAGACCTAGACCAATCCACACATTAAAAATGTGGCGAGATTGCGTAATTAACAAATTCAGGAAATCTGAATTAGGATACCCTGCATATCTACTTCTAGATCAGCAGATGAAACTTGCATTTGCATTCTTGATATGTACAGGTTGCATCTGAATATATGCCACAGTCAGTGTCAAATGTAATCTGAATGAGAATTTAGGTTTCTAAATTCTCTCCTTGTCTCTGTCCCTCACACATGGTGTGTCCTTGAAGTGCAATTTAATGGCTTTGACTTTCAGTTTACCTTCCCTGAGATGATATGCACTTACTTAAGCAAGTGAATATTTATTTGCTTCTTTTCCAACAGAAAGCCCACAGTATTTTTGGTGTGCTGTGTGTTGGATCCAATTTAAAAGTTTGTGAGGTATTTTGAGATCAAGTAATGGAATATATAAACGTTAAAGGACAGCTGAAGATCTACCAAGGTATCACCAATAGCCTGCAGGGAAAATACAACAGGAATAAACGATAGCACAAGGGAAATTTTCAGTTTTGTTACTGATTCCTCTTTGAAAAATTATTGCTGTTATCCATCATGGTTTGTGAGCACGTATGTGTTAGGAAAGGGTTATGTTGGTATTTTCCAGGAATGGTTAAATTGGCCATGCCTTATTACACAGGTGTTTAACTGGAGATTTGTCCTGTTGGGATGGAGGGGGAAGACAGGGGACGGAATGTATAACAACCACAACAGCAGCATATTGTCGAGCACCAGTGTTCCCTCCTGGACTGGCCAGAATTGCTTCCGTCAGGTGAAGGTTTTGAGCTGGAAAGCCTGATTCTTATTTTATCAGAAGTCATTTTTCTTTAAGATTATGCAATAATGAACAAAATAAAGGTAAAATGAATGCAAAGAGGTATGCGGGATAGGAACAGAGAGGAAGCGCTTGTGCATAGCAAACCTGAAGGGGCAGAAATGAAGATGAAAATCCTGAACATTCTTACAACACTCTGGTAACAGAAACTTTTTAATGTTCTTTAAGCCTTGAAGTCTATCTTAGTTCATTGCATTAAACTACTAAGTTTCTCTTTTGAAGTTTTTTTGGAACAAAACAAAACCTGGACATAATATATAAGTTGGTGTGTGTGTTCAGGTGTAATTTTATGGACTTAGTTTAGGTTTAGGAGCCCTCCGAAAAGAGCACTTGGCCCGTAAAACTTTGAAAACAAGAAGATTAATTCATCCTTAGCTGTTATTTGTAAGGCACTTCTACATAAGCTATAGGATTGAGAAAGCAGTTATATGACAATGAATCTGCAAAGCGATAATGTCATATATATTCCATATTTATATTACATTACATATAATACAAACAAAAGTGATATCTAGATTCTAATTTTTCCTTGTATTTTACGCAATATATGAACACATTTGACTTTTAGAAAAGTGTGCCTAAATCATTTTATCCACTTTCTTTGGTTTGTAATATACTTAATAGAATTAGAAAATTTATTACGTTGACAAAAGAAGTAAGTAATACGAATGGGACAGAAAGGTCAGGTCTGGTTTGTTATGGATAAACTATCCAGAATTAGTAAAATTAAGCCCAATGTAACCACACAATGGAAACAACAACAATAACAGCAACAACAACAACAACAACAAAAACAAAACAAACAAACATACAAAAAAACACTAACAAAAAAAACCTCAAAGACTGAATCTCAGCCTTTACTCCCTGATAGATAGAGGTGGCAGAACACGGGAAAACATTATGGCCAAATCTTATGAGGAAGATTTTCCACAATCTTGTTTCTACAATCCAGAGGCATAAAATGCAGCTCAAGAAGAAAGAAGGAACTATGGGCAGATGTCCTGAGCCAAACTGTCTCAGCTGCCTGGAAAAAGATGTACTCTTTTAATTTTTTTTATATCTTTTTTTTTTTTAAAATCATTACCTAAGGATGTGAAAATACACTACATTCAGTAGACTTAGGCAAAAAGCCCTGCTGCTCTGATTGATCCTGCCTATATTTAAGAAACACTGGATAAAACAAGCAGAGGATACCTCCTCCTGTCTTCTCCAACTTACTGCAGTACCCTGATCCCTAGAGGCTGCACTCATGACTTGACCAAACATTAGATAGAACCCAGAGACTCCAAAAGCTCTTTGGACTAACCAAAAATGACACAAAGGTCAGGTCTGAAGCTAGACCTCTTCTGTAGAAGATGAGAAGATTTAAGGTCTCAAAGAATATTCATTCACAGGCTGGAATAATGTGTTTAACAGAAATACCTGCAATTGCCATTTCTTTTCTTCATCACTTGTCCCCCTACGCTGCATATCTGCATTGCAAACCAGGTATTCAAGTAGCTTCTAAAACAGCACAGTTTTCTGGGTCTTTTTTTTTCCAGATTTAAATCCTTGTAGGAGACAGTTCCCAAGTCATGCCACCGTGTTCTGGAGCAACTTCTGTGAAGGAGGAGGGAGGTTGTGAGTGGAGGAGGGTTAGGGTGAAGAGTAGGGAGCAGAGATCGGGCAAAACCTTAAACTGGGTGTTGCCACCCAACATCTGGAGTGTCAGATCCTGGTGCAAAGGAAAATATGAGTTTGCTCTGTGGACCTGTAAGTGGTGTCTAAGGAGTAATTGTTGCTTTAGCAGTTGCATAGTATAAATTAACCAATTTAATTTTAAGACATGCGTACCACTTCTGTCACCAGTTTTTATTGCCTGTACCAAAGCAATATTGTACTGGAAGTTTAAAAAGAAACTTTTGTAGGTCACCTATTTCATCTTTCCAGCAATTCTGAATTGTTCCCTACAGTACATTTTCTACTTCTTTGTCATTTTCCAAATTAAAAACAGAAGCAATGTGTGTAAAAATATTAAATTAACATTTATTTGACAATAAAGCAAATTACATTTATATGTGAACTTCTCAATTAGCCCTGTAAAGCCTCCTTGGGACCACTACACTGTGAAATCAGTAACATATTTTTATGTTGCATTAAAGATAGATATGAACTTCGTGTTAAGGAAAGGCCACTGTAATTTTCTTTCCAAGTTCAGAAATTGTGGAATGAATTTATTGTTTATAAAAGGAGACAGAGTGATAGCTCTAGAAATGGGTTTTGTTTATATACAAAGCGGGAGTACAAGTAGAAGCAACTGAATATTGCTTATCTTTCCCTGACAATGTACAGCTACACTTTTTCTGGTAAATTCTTTTTTAAGTACAGTACCACTTTTGCTTTTTGACAGGAGAATTTTAATTCAATTTGGCATGATAAAGTAAGTTCTCCACCCACTTAAGTTATAGCATGGCAAAGCATGGGGTTTACTTCTGCTGGAATAAACATGATGTTCAGGCTACGTTGCTCCAACACTTAACCTTTTTATCTTTTTCTTTATTTCTACAAAAACCACTTGTGTACAAAAAAATTGTAAAGTCCAAGTGGAGAGCTATGCTGCAGTTTTTCAGTAAGGTAAACTAGCTGAGATGGACCGTGGGATGGTCTGGATCTTCTCTAGCCACTGCCAAGAAAGAGTTGGTTAAAAACTTTGGAGAGCTTATTTCCAGCAAGATTCTTTGCTGAGATAACTATCCTGCATCTATAATATGATTATCAAAAATTTGCACAGAGATTTCCCCCTTTACGAGAATTTACGTAAATTTCCCCTTTACGAGACCCCCACACCTTCACGGATTTGTCTCCTGTCAATAACCATATGTAGATCTTCTTGACACCAGTAGGAATACCTGGGTTGTACTTTCTTAGTAACTCACCCAACTAGGACACCCTTCCTGCATAGTAATGTATACAGGAATGGATTACAGGTCTTTAGTATAATTTGTCTCTAAACTGGCTGATGCAGTTTCTATTTGTGCAGACAAAAAATAAGGGATATGTCTGCCAACAGCTACGTTACCTCTAGCAGCAGTTCATTTCAAGATGCCGCTCTTCCTGCATCTGTACCAAAATGGTCATTAGCTTTATTTCTGAGAGACTTTTTACTACAACTCTCAAAGCTAACTATCCCCTGGTGGATCTTAAACAACAACAACAACAAAATCCACCCTACACACACCTACAGGTTTTGTAGACCAAATCTGAAATTTTGGATACCTCTGTAAAAAAGCCGATCAATTCAGTAGAAGGATAAATCACCTCCAGTACTGGAACAAATAACAAGAGCTCAACATAAGCTAGAAGTAGAAATGAAGCAATGTTTTTCCTCTGTTTAATTTTTTATCAGCAAATCTCAAAAGTTGATGTTTTTTGTTGAAGACCAGAAATGGACTAACTACACAAGCATAAATATGAGTCCTATTACTTCTGACTCTTAGTCGAAGCCCAGGTACCGTTAAAATCTCATGAGAAGACCTGTACTTAGAAAATTTCCAGTTTGGACAGTTTTAAACACACCTCTTAGATAAGTACAAGCATTTTAGGTACTGCTGTGAACCATATAAGGTTCAGCCATAACTGCTATTTTCTTTCAGTTCAAGTGGAGAAGCAGAGGCAGTTCTGATTCTGCACATAAATGGTTCATCGGTTTTTCCTATTTCATTTCTGACTTTTATAAGATTTAGCCCGATGTCTAAAACACATTAAAAAAAAAAAAAAAAAAGAAGACACCACCAAAATATCTGATCATAAACACGAGACCACAAAAGGGGTGGGATGGAGCTTTTACACGTTGCTCTGTTGGGATCTCAGTGCAAGCTTTCCGCCAAAAACATAGAGCAGAATTGGTGCTTTTCCAGGTGTTTCCAGGGCAAAGCTGACTGTGCTGTGAGAACTTGGGAAAAGTCAGACAAAGTGGAAGTTCGCTCACATTTTTTAGTCTAATCACAACACTGTAAAAGAAACAGTGGAATTAATTTCTTTGCCTTGCTGCATGGAGCAGCAGAAAATGAGAAGGCACGTGGAAGGCAAACTTTTAATTGATTTTTCTTTTTTTTTTTCTGGAGTGCTTTCCTCTTCCTGACGCCCGCATTCCAAGAAATTTGTTACAAAACTGAAACTGGTGGTTTAATTCTCCTCATTTCCTGTTACTTTCACACCACTCAGTTTCCAAAGTGTCTTGTGAAATTACCTCTTGTTCCTACTAAAGTTATAGAAAAAAGTAAATACGCGGTGTACGTGGGCACACTGGAAAATGAGCGAAAAGTGTGGTATCTTTTTTAGGTATTTCCTTTGTAATTAATGCTCTTTTCCAACTCATTTTTACCATATGCTAGTGCCTCCTGGTAAATCAAGTAATCAGACCAAAATGCGTGTCATAAAGTGTCTCTTTTCATGATGATCTTTCAGGTTCGGTAGATCTGCTGGCACAAAGTTCTCACAAATATTGAAGATCCTGATGAAATCTTTCCATTTCTCTTTTTCACGTCCCATTGCTTACTTCCACTAAACAGCACGCTAGCTACTGCAGTGTACTGCTCTTCTCAGTTGAAGTCGAGGAAGATCGGAGTAATTTGAAGGAATTTTGTCTAGTCACTATGCCAGGTGCTGATTGCTGCCTCCCTCCAAAAAAACAATAAAGATTTTATATTCTCTAGGGTTGTCAACCTGCCATATCCTCAGGCTATTATTCATACTTTAAAATAAGAAGTTGGCTTGGCTTGATAAACTAGAGCCCTGGAGAACAGTGGGAAAGTTCAAACTTTGTAACGATTTTTGTAAGTCCCTACAAAATCAAGTATTTGCACAACCTGAGCTGTGAATCTTACATGATATGCAGCTGAAATAATTTAAAACTTTGCTCCTTTAATTTTTTCTGTCTTTGTTAAGCTCATGACTTGCTGCACAGTAATAAGACTAGTTGCACAGTGCTTTCAGAAGACAAATTTTGATGCTGAATCAATGAGCAAGATCTGAGAGCTGTTGAAATGAGCTTGCCGTCGACTCCTATGTAATACAGAATCTATCCCACATACACATTTGTTTGCATTCCATAAAGTAACAAGGTGTAAGTAAACATGCATCCATGAACGGCATGTAAGAGAAAGTTGAAAAGAAATTATCTAATGAGTTCATGGGACTTTCCACTTGGCCACTAGAAGGAACTTTGCATCACCTTCCCAAGGACTATACCATTGCTGTGTTTTGATATTTTTCCCACTGGGAGAAGAAAGGACTGGTATTTAGAACAATTGAATCGGTATAGTCTGGTAATGTAAAAATACTTTGGGATCTTTCCCTTCCCTAATACTTAAAACTGGAGGCAGGTGAACAAACACGAGGCCATTCTGGGCATAAACAGACAATTCCGTGATTTTCTACTTCAGAAGAAAGATCTGAGATACTTTGGCACTTGGTGCACACAGATGAAGAATATGCCATGTAAGGATATTCTCATGGTGTTATTCAAAGTGCGTTTGCAGACGACGCCACATTCTCCAGCTGTCTCTTACTATGCCCCATTCTCTTCCCCTCTTAAATCTTTTTCCTTTCCTCTTCTGTTGAAAAATCCGACTTGCCAAGAGTCAGCGTAGGCAGAGAGCAATCCAATAGCAATTAGAGGTAGTAGTTTCCAGAAGTGATATTTGTACCCAAAATGTACCCATAGTAAGAACAGCAATTAACAAGTTTGAAAGACGGAGCAGCAGATGAACTTCTCCCTGTTTGTCTCAGCCCAGTTTGCACAGTGAGACTCGGCTACTCTCACAGACCCTTTGCAATTTCGGTGCTGCAGGATGGCGTGCTGGCAAAATGTTTAACAGGCATCTTGAGACTGCCCGCTCCAGTACATCGTAATACCCTGCAAATTAGATGAGTATGCCAATGCCACTCATATTCAGTTATAACTCTTTATAATTAAAAATTTGTTCTGGAAAAAAAAAAAAAATATTGAGTGTGTTCTATGACAAAGTTGGGAAAGTTTCTGTAAACCAGAAATATGACTACAGGTTTATCACATTGTGTTCATTATGGAATGGTGACAATTTTCTCTAGGGTGATCACACCTGCATAGAAAAGGCTTGCTCAATTTCAGTGTTGTTATAGAATTAGAGTGTTTTAAAACTAAATACGCCTGCTCAACGCTTAGCACCAAAACATTGTAATTTCTCTATCAATTTTTTGTGCGTAAATATCCTGTAATTACCAATGGAAACATCAGAAGAAGATCTCAGAAACCGTAAGAGGAGGAGAGGAGAAGTGGGTTGATGGAAGATTTTCTAAAACAAATAACCGACGACTATATATTCAAGGGCACTAAATAACTGTGGTGTCCTCTTCTTAAATCTCTGAGAGTCATTTCATTCTTAAAAACTTATCTTGTAAAACAGGCAGTATTAAAGATTTCCTTTTATCTGCCATTTGAAAGCCACAGTATAGAAAACAAAAACCCAGGATGTGGTGTTTTTTTGGTTTGGTTTTTTTTGGGGGGGGGCAGCGTGTTGGTGGTTTGGGGTTTTTTTTTCAAGGAAGGCAAAAATTAACTACGTGCACAGTACTGTTTATAAAAGTTTAGAAGTTATCCTCCTCTGAGCATTTAACACAGATTTATCTTGACCTGAAATCCCTTGTTTAAATACAGATTGGAAGGGAATGTTTTGGTGCACTTTGAGGTCAGTGTAACTCCCTTTGACATGACAACGTTAATATATCTACTTCAGCCTGATAAAGCCAGACAAACAGATCCTTTTCTGTCAGCCAAAAGACATCTTTTCAGGAAAAGAAGGAACAAATTCGGGCAAGCGTTAGCGCCACCACCCGGAAAACCTGGGGGCACAAAAAGTGATGACGGTTTGTTTACTTAAAAAAAAAAAAAAAAAAAAAACAAAAAAAACCACACAAACCCCCCTCCACAAAACCAGACCAAAAAAACCTCTTCATTTTCCCCTTCCTAACTGTGTATATAGCTTTTTCTGAAAAATAAAAATAAAGCTAGGACTATACAAGTTATCGATGTGATAATGACCTCCTCCTCTGGCCTGATTCCCTGCCCACTCACCCCAACCCTCCCTTACTTTTACATATCCTCCAACATAATAAGCCTGCCACCACTAATGTTATAAAGTAGTAATTGTGCCTAATTGGTAGGGAGGTGACAGACCATTCTGGTAATGTTGTGAAACTGTAAGAAAGGAGGAGTGAGAACATTCACAGACCCAGCAGTAATTATCCACTAATTTGGCCTGTTTGTGTGGGGACAGCTCATTATAGCCCTTAAGAAACCTCAGAATAAAGAGAGAAAGTAGGTAGGAGGTAAGGTTAAATAATTAGTGTTCAGCAGATTTTTCTTTTTTTTTTTTTTTCTTCCTTTAATTCAAAGAACAGGATTAGGGAGGGAGAAATGTGATGAGTGTAACAATTGGGAATGGTGTAACATCGCCTTCTAAGTGAATTTTACATATTCGAGAGCAAACACAAATAGTTTACAAGGCACTGTGGGAAAAATGACGTATTTCAGCGGTCTTCTTAAGTAGGACAATACTTAACAGTTTTAACTTTATGATGTTAATTTTATGCACATCAGGTATTTTATGAAACCAAATTTTAGATTGAAATGGATTTCTTAACTTTAGGTTTCTGGTTATTTTCTATTTTTACTGAATAACTTAATGTGTACTTCAATCCAATGTGTAATTCTTTACATTTCTATCAAGAACATATGTCCAGATTTTTCCAGTCTCTGTTGTTTCTTCAATACAAACTAGCTAATGAGCTATGCTGGAGAGGTCACACTTTAGACGTTAGAAGTGGGAGTGGTTTGGGGAAGGGGGAATTGCTTATTTTTCCAGCGTACAGGTTTGGTGATAATTTATAAAAATGAGCAAAAAATATGTAAAATATCTCCATCAGTCTTCAATATCTCTCCAATCTATAATTTTATGATGTAGTTTCCAGTCGTAAAGAAAGTATTTCCCGAGGCTGATCAACAGAGGTAACTAATATGATGTTTTTGAAAACCACTAAGTATTTTGAAGAATTGACTAGTTACCAGCTTGTAAGCCATGAAAGCCTGATACACTTCTCAGAAACAGGATACTAAATGTTAGCACCAGAATGACCAAAAATAAAAAGGCCATTGTTGTCATCTTCTTTACATAGTTCTGTGATTGAGCATCTTATTAGGCCTTTCTTTACATAACCAATATTACAGTTCAGTCTCCTATTGGACTGTCATGGAAAAAATTTAACAAGACTCTCCATTAGCAAGAGTTTCCTAATTTTCAGTCTAAATTGCCTTTTGCTCAGTTCTCCCATGTCGTCCTCCTACTCTCCCTCAATTCCTGTCCTTCCTTTTTCCTGTTTGAATTACAGATACCTGTTGATGTTGAATAGCTTTAGTCAGGTTTTATTTATAAAAATTACTCAAATTAGAGCTATAGAACTAGATTTTGCTTCATTTAGTCACCATTATAAGTATTCTGTAAACAACGTTGCTAAGGACTAATTCTAATAGGACTTAACTAGGACTGTACATTCAAAATACAGGGATACTGCATTTAATTGTTGGGTTTCTGTTTAGTGCCTGAAATTCAAGTCACACTAAACGTTCATCTTCGTGTACCTGCCTATTGCATATTTCCATTATTCTAAAGTTGTGTAGCTGTAATAATTTTAGTATTCACTGTACTGCGCTGCTGGATTGTAACAGGGTTTGGACAAGAAAGAAGCAGAGGCAAAAGGGGGCATACAATACCTCTGTAGCTCTGAAGGTTGGAACTGGACCTTATGTGTTGAATGAGTATTGACTCAGACTCTTAATTAAAATATTTGCTGCTCTTGCAAGCTATCTGGTAAAACCAGGGTGCTTTTGTTTTGGTCTTGGCAGTTATGAATAGAGACTGAAAGCTTCAGACCTGCCTTGTTCTGTGTCTCCTTTCTCTTTCCCGCTGCCTTGTCCTCCCAACCCAGGGTTTCAGGAATCCCGCAGCCTACTTACCCTGCTATTGCTTTAGGTGGGAGGGGCGGTTAATTCATCAAATCAGTCCAGTCCTTGGTCTCTCCGCTCGTAACACCAGTCAGTATGGCAGTTAGTGCTCTGTCTGAGTTTTTGTTATTTTCTTTAAATACGGGCACCTGCTTTTAGGAGCAGAGTTGTTGCCGCATTCCGTATACATCACCAAACAGCCAACAGATGGTGATAATGTTCATTTTCTGCGCCTAGCGTAATGTCCCTCAGCAGAAGGCCTGAAGAGAAATGGGGACCAGACAAGAATACAAAGTTGTTGCTTCCCTGTTCTTACTGCTGCCAAAGCATTATTTTCTCAAATGGGACTGTACAGTTTAAATAGAGAATATGTCATTGATTAATAGAACCTGTTATTAACAAGTGAATTGGCTTGTTCGGGATGTTCTTTATGATAGAATTTCACTTGTGTGGTGTTCTTTATATCATCTTCTATCTATTACCTGCTTTTATAATACATGTTCTATCTACTCTCTTGTTCTATTCGCTTTCCTGTGCATGTTGCATAAGACTCTCTCTTTTTTTTCTCCTTTGTGTATGAGATGTATGTGTATGAGGTACATGCAATATATGTATAGGTACTATAAAACAGATTAGAGATATATTGATTATAATATATATATCTATTTATATATTATATATAGATTTTATAGCAGATAATAAAAAAAAAACTTTCTTAAGGAAAACCTAAGACAATTCAAAATTAAAAAAAATGATGATTTCATTTATTTTGTGGAAATACAAGGAAAATTACCATGTTTACAATTCTGACATAGTTGGTTTGTTTTAATCCATTGGCTAAAGCTATGTTTATTGCTCTTATTACAGCCATTATTGAAGAAAAAAGGATGCGTAAACCTATGGGCCAGAAATCAGGGCTCTGAGTATTTCCTCAGGTCTCATGCAAATAGCCCTTAGTAGTTTATCTATACTGCAATTTAATGCCAACTTTTCCACCTGTGCTATTTGGACATCCCTTCCCAACCTTTATCATATTGTAGAGCCCTCATCAAAGCAGTCTATTTTGAGTTTTCTACCTGGAAAATAGATATTTTTTTTCCAAAGTATTTGAAAATTTATTTTATTTTTTTTGAGGCTTTTACTCATGCCAGGTTTGTGGAGAGGGATGCTGAGAAACAGAAGAGTCAGAAATCTGCAGTGGGAAACTGTAGGGTTCCTTCTGGAAGTCTTTGCCCTGAATGTCCCTCGAAGTCTCAAGTACACCGCAGAAAGAAAAGAGTAAATAAGTGTGAAGTCAGCTTCAAATTCTTCAATATTCTAGTCTTCTACTCCTCCATCTTCCCTTGTAAATTAAGATTCTGTTGTAGGCCATACCTGAACTTCACAGACATATTGAACGAATAAATGTCATCAATATCTTGGAGGCTGCGGTCATCAAGACCATGAGCTATGAGTTTTGTAAAAACTTTCTGCATGGCAAGCCTTGTAGCATGAAAAACTTGAGAAGCCATAGGTGCTCAACAAATAGAGCAGAGAGTGAGAAGGTGTCTGTACATGTTCTCAGTACCTGCTTCTTTTCCTTTTTGGCTTCTGTTTCCCGGAGTTGATATTTGATCTCACAAACACTGTAAGATCAATTAGAAAATTATAGTCATACAAAAAGGTCATATGTATATGTTTTCTTCAGTTTATTTTTTAATGAGTTTTTAATATATCAGGTTTTGAAGTTATTCTAATTAAATGTATTAGACCGTCTTGTATAATCTTGGTGCCTTATACACCCATGCTCTGTAAAGGCCTTGAATTCCCCAAAACACATTGAATCAATGTAAACCATAACATTAGCAGGCTGGTTTACAAAGGAGAATGATTATGATCCATCATAGCAAATGTATCGCTCTTGGCAGATCAAGATAATGAGCTAAAAGAGGACATAAGACACACCAAAAAAAAAAAAAGGCATTTATCATGAAGCTCCCTGACATTTCAGGGTTTTGAATTTTCTTCAATAAATAGCTGAGAAAAATCTGGCTTCCAGTAATCATATTTTTTTATTAAAAAATTAATTGTCATTAAAAAATCATTGACATATTTACTCATTTCTTTGGAAAAAATCAAACCTTCTGAATACACTACTCCTTTTATAGGAAATTTAAACAAAACAAAACAAAACAAAATTTTCTTTTTAGTTATTTTAAAGCACTAATGACTTGATTATTAACAAAAAGTTTTTAAAAAATCTAATATTGACACTTATGAGTGACACTGCTTCATCTAATAAATCAAAGTTATAGATGGCTTCCAGAACTCAGGAGACTTCTGAAGAAAAGATGTACCCCTGTGATCTCGTTGGAGATTAACTTTATTCAAAAGCAAAGGCAGCAAGATTTTGCAAATTTTTTGGAAGATTTTTGTGAAGTAGGTGGAGGAAAGCGTTGCTTTCGATCACTTGAAGAATGTGTTGGTGAAATGCAAAAAAAACCCCTGCTGGTTATAAAGTATTTAGAAAGGACTGAATTGGAAAATAGGGAAGTGGGATGTGGTTATAGTGGCAGTGGGCAAAAGGATGCAAGTTAGAGATAGTAATTCTTTTTTTTTTTTAAAGTAGATCAGGAAAAACATGCAACTATATAACACTAGTCTACTGCTAGATGAAGCTGATAGATTTCTTTATAATACAGAGAAAACAGAGATATACAAAAAATGTTCCTGATTTATATTGGAAAGAAAACCTAGATAGTGTGTTCTTATCATACGACAAGGAATTTACTTTTCCTTAGCAGAATGGAGGATGTGAAAAGAGCTACCAAACAATGTATTTTAATAGAAAATCCATTTAACTCGCATTCATTTTTGTAAATCTTAGAAAATCAGGAAAAAACTAGAATATAGAAAGAAACCTAATCTTGTACTAACATTTAAGGAAGGATAAAGCTTTTGATTTAAACATCCCTAGACCTGTTGAGCCAATACTATTCCTAAAGCAAAACAATTGAATACAGAGTGTGGGACAATAAGAACAAAATCAATGAGATATTAAAGGAGGGCAGCATGTCAACCAACATGTGTTTATTAAACATAGATCTTTTCAAACTAATATTTTTTATAAAATTTCATATTTCTGTGGTTTTTGCTAGAATGTACTTAATAGCCTTTGGGCCTGCTATCGAGTTATCTGCTGCATTTGAATGCAGGAATAAAATATGAATCAAACATGAAGTATAACCAGAGTCAACTGATTGCAACTTGGTTTACTGTTAAATGTAGAAAATAATTGTGAACATAATTTTTTTCCAAATGTGTTTGGTTTTTCTGGAGCTCAGGTACTAGTTGTTAGTCCAACGCTACTTAATATTGTATTGATGATGTGTTTCAATGCAGCCAAACATAGGGTCCACAGCATTGATGGTCGTGCTTAAAGAAAGAGAGCTCGTTCATGGGAGGGCGTGATTGAAAACATATGAAAGGTCGTTGACTGGACAAGAGCTTGTAAAACCATACATAGGCTGCAAAAGCTGAGGTTCCTCATGGCTCTATCAAGGAGGGAATGATAAGTAGTAATAATGAAGTCGTGTTTTTGTGATGTAGCTCATATAATCTTAAAATATCGCCACCTAAATAATTCACTTACTTTATCCTGTGAGAGACTTGACAGCATGTATAAATCATTAGCGTCTCAGAGGAAATACAAAGTTTACATCACTCTGAGCGTCTATTCTTTCTCCTGAAAAAGCCACTAAATCTCATTCAGGGCCTAATGCCATAAGGACAAGATACATGCAGGTGTTTGTCTCTGCTGGACTGGCCATAAGCCTGAGACCTAGACATCTAATGAACTACTACTTAACAGCGATACCTTCAGTCACTTATCCAAGTCAAATGCAAATCAGTGGTAAAGAAAAAAAAAAAGAAAAAAGAAAAAAGAAAAAAAAACCATACAAATTAAAATTGACTTTCCAAAAGCAGTAGGGAAATTTTATTTTTTGCATGTATTTTTCTTTTCTTTCCAGGGGTTAATACTGTCTAATCTGAATAATGAATTCTATTGACTGAACAGTATTAGATGCTTCAGTCTAAATATTTAGAAATACTGTTTCTTACCAAAAATTCCAATCAAAATAATAATTGTAAACTAAATATGAGAACATAACTTGCAGCTAATAATGTCAAACAATATAGTCATTTTCTTTCTTTCTTCAGAACATCCAGAGTCAAATTCATGAATAATCGTTCAGTGACATTAAATCCAGTGTGACCATGTGAATATGGAAAACACAATTCTTCAACACTTGATAGCATAAATTAAAACTGGATGAGTCAAATAAAGCATGTGATATTGTTTTGGATGCAATCTGAGTGAGCATAATGATGATAGGTCTTGACCCAAAACATTTGAAAGAAGACTGTCACAAATTAAAAACAAAAACGGAAGAAAAGAAAATTCAACTTTTTATTGACCACACCTGGAATCTGAGATGTGATCTCAGCTTGATGACAAGTTTATTTGTGAAAAAGTTGATTTTTAAAAAAATAGGACCAGATGTATTTAAAAAATCATGGTAGTCTTTGACTGAGGTGCCATTACTTTAAACCAAATAACGAAACAAATAAAAAAAAAACCTAAAAAGCTAAAAATAAAATAACCCCAAACTCGAATATACTAAATAGTATTTGACAGTTTTCTTGGTATTTTGTCTTAAATCACAATGAAGTAGCTAGCCACATGTACCTGATTCTAGCTTGCAATACCACAGCTGGATCTTTTGGGTAACTTTAATTACCTCCGCTCCTACATTCCAGCAAAAAAGTATTGAAAATGTTGTCCCCCTGCAGCTTTCCCTAAGCAGGAGCCTGTTACATAAACATATAGCTGGCATATTACGTACCCTAATCTGTAATTATCTTCGTCACCACAACACCATTTGACATGTAATGAGTGTGTTCATGGGCAAGTGCAGCTCTAAGGGGTGTGGTTGTACCACTTTCTGCCTCATTTAGTCATCTGTGGTCATACGAGCACTTTCAATACAGATTTAATGTTCGCCACCTTGGTGGGTCCAAGCATCGAAGCTAAGATATACATCCCCGTAACATTCACAGGGAAATTTTTCTGTACAAGACAGTCCCTCTACGACTTTATCTCTTTGAATTTCTAGTAAATAACTGTTGGGAAAGGATTTTGTGAGATTTGTCTACAAAAAGCTGTGTACAAATTTCTGACCGCCAAGTAAAATGCAGCAATATTAAGCACTGTGTTAACACTGTGCCAGAAAGCACCGGAGAAATATGTATAGGGAACTGGGAAAGAGTTCAACTGGTACCAAATATTTTGTGGGAGATACTCCCCTTTTGAGATACCTGGCATTGCAAAGGTGCCTAGTCATTGTCCTGTTGGTAAATTTAAATCATTAAAGGAAAACAGGAAAGGTTGGGCAAAAGCATAATGGCCAAAGAGCTTTGTTCTCTGATTTTGCCTCCAAAAGCATCATGTTCAAAGGTGGCCGGCTCTCTGCACTCCCCGTCAATCACTGACAGTAAAAGTACGGCCAATGTCCCACCACCGTGGGATCTGGTCAGTCATCGTAAACTTCTTACATCGCTCCTTACGACCTTAACCTGAGATGTGCTCATTGTGGCACTCCCAGTGTGAGAATTGGATGTGTGGGCTCACCGGTCAGGCTTTTCCTTCAGGGAAGACAGAAACCTGCACTGCTGTGTTTGTTGTCAGAATCTGATCCCTTGGACCTGCTGGTTCAAGTACAATTTTCTGAAACCATCATTTTTATCTATTTTTTTAAGTAGCCTTGAAATGGTTTTCAATGGAATCTTTTACACGCTGGTGGTTCATTGATTTTTCCATTCAATTACAATAACCAAACAGGCGAGGAACAGTGGTTTAAGTGGAAATTCAGTGCCACTGAATTTCTTCTTAGCAGATGACCAGAGAGTGCTGAGGTCTTTGATTAAGAAAATGAGAGAACTCAAAGGAACTGTTCCCCAAATATATATTAACTATTTGGTGAGAGAGCTGCAATGTCAAAAAAAACCCCGAAACCTCAGAGTCCAGAAAAGACTCACCTAATTTGCAGCACATAAAGGAGGAAGGACAGATTTCTTATAATGTATCCAATTGTGATTAATGTAATGAGTCACAGAAATGGAAATATAACCAGTGTGTTTACAGATTTGAAGCCAGAATTCTTCTATGTTGGGTAAATTAAAATATCTCTGCCAGGAAGTGAAATGAGACCTACCAGCTGGAGAGAAACTGAATAGCAAGTAAATGGACAATTTGACTTCTTGGTTCTCCGTGCAAAATGCTAGTAATGTTGAAAACCAAATTTAAATACATTCTAGCAGTATTTCTAGGCTATGCATGTAAAATATACAGTGTCTATAAATATAGTTAATGTATTATTATATACACATCTGTTTATAAACTATTCTAAAAATATGGGTCATTCTATTCACCAACTTTTATGAAAATGGGAATAGGTCCCAGGATCTACTTCTGGTTTTTGTGTAATCTTCTTATGTTCAGCTTTGTAAACTAGTTACCTGCACATGTGGCTTCTTTCAGCCTTATTCTCTCTGTTATCAATGGATCAGTTTTTGTAGAGGGAAGCCCGGGTTTTCCAGAAAATGGCCAACTTTACTGGGCATTGGTCCTGAGCCACAGCATCCATGCTGTGGTCGTGCTGCATGAAGGAAAAACAATGATGAGGGTTAAGGAAAAAGACAGATTTTTTCCTTGCAATATCCTGTGTCTTCTTTTCCCAAGGTGGCCTTTTCCCTGCAAGATTTTTGCCAGTTTTTATCAGTAGATTTTACTTCATAGCAACTGTTCTTCTTATAGGTTCAAGTAGGAGTTCATCTGTGGGATGCTTTTAATTTAGATATTTTTACTTTATGTCCCTTTACAGAATTTCGCCTCATAGGCGATGGCCCAGAATCTGTCACAACTTGTTAAACAGTATTTATTACTGCTGTTCCTCATGCCTGGTATTCAAGTAGGGATGCTGCCCTTATGTCTTCTTACTCTAGTTTTAATAAAACCTTAATATGGCAAAATATTTGGTTGTTAAAACTAACTCTTCAGCAAACAGTACTTGAGCTTCAGAAATGTAATGGAAGACGTTGGTAATGCAAACTCCAGTTGTGAGAACAAAGTAACTTTAGTTACTTGTACAAGACGTGTTTGATTGTTCTTTAAAATCAGAGTTTCAGGAGAGATATTAAGAACTACCATAAAAATAGCGTGTGATAACACGTCTGACATACCCTTACTCAGAACACAGAGAATTTCCACGTCTTGTAAGAGCGTCTCCTGGCTGTGCAATCTGAAATTGTGATATTTCGAGTGTTTAAGATTTTCTGAAAAAGCCTTCTAAAATTTGTTACAACAACATCTACTTATTCTGGCTAGAATATTCTTGCTGCTTTCATATGTCTTGCAAGAGCTAAACTACAGTAGTGTTTCATATACCAATATAACATTTTTTTAATTAAAGTGAAGTTAAGACAGGGTGGCCAGGAGTAAAGCCCTATTTAAGCAGAAATATACGTATAGTAAATCATCCTTTTCATTTATTATTCATGTGGAATAGTAAATTATTCTATTACTAATTTGTGTTCAATTTATATTCTAAAAGAACACTGATGGGAGCAAAGAAGCAGCTACAGGAAGTGGGTCCTACCATTTCCTATGGTCATTTCTTTATCCCCAGTGCTGATTTAATTTGGGGAAAATTTCAACTCAGATACCATATTAAATCTTAAATCCAATTACACATGAATTTTTGGCCCAGATTCAAACTTAGTCTAACTCCAGTGAAATCAATCAACAATGAATTTGTCCTGCTTTAATAAATGCAGGAGGAA
Source organism: Rissa tridactyla (assembly GCF_028500815.1). Classification (NCBI taxonomy): domain Eukaryota; kingdom Metazoa; phylum Chordata; class Aves; order Charadriiformes; family Laridae; genus Rissa; species Rissa tridactyla. The sequence goes on along the minus strand of NC_071497.1, from coordinate 3,141,662 downwards.
GTGTTGCTGAAAAGGCAAACCAGCTGGGATCTGTTTATACCACTGAATCTTTAGAAGGGAGACAAAATAAAAAGTTGCGAATGGTAGGCTGTACAGCAGAATTGTAATTTAACTGCCATGACAACCTCACTGCCGGCAGTTATTGACACAAGTACTGCACGGCGTTTGGTTCCCACTGCAGCTCCCAGGAACACCCTGGCTCCATACCTGTGATCCTTCAAGAAGTTTGCTGACCCAGCCCCTGAAGATACCTTTTCTTTAAATGGGAAAGGCAGCTGGCTAATTTCAGACGTCTTCGTCACTAAG
>NC_071497.1:3081356-3136356 GCF_028500815.1 Rissa tridactyla | reverse complement strand
ATCAAAACCACGTTTTTATCCTTGGTTTATTTACCAGTAGCTAATCTTTAATTCTCGTATAAAAATCACAATGTAGAGGATAATATTTTTATGATAATTATTTAAATCTCATATTGCATCCAATCTTGGAGTATATTTGCAACTTGTTTTTTAAATACAGTAATTCACATTTTGCTTTTGATAGGGTGACAGGCAAACCTCTCTTCTTCCAAGAATTATTCTCTCTTGCAAGATAAATGCTATAGGGTCTGAAAATTAGCGCGGTTCATTTTTGTTTTCTGTACAAATGCCGTCGGTCTGGTATTTTCTACGACAGTAGTACCTTTTATATGAGTTTTTATCTTTTCATAATTCAACTTAAAAATTAATTGTGCTGTGGAAAGTCCTAGGGCAGGGCCAATTCTTGCTTATGTCATATTTTTTCGTACCCAGTTAGAATAAAGAAGGTGAAAACTACGATCTGAATGTTAATGCCCTGTAAAATTTGACGTTATCTGGAATCGTCAGAACCAGCACTTCTAAAGCATTTCATGTGTACTCGCCTTTACTTAAGTTCAGTGCCACTGTCTCAATTTAGACCCGTTCAGGCTCTGGCTCACAGTTAAGTCTCCTTGCAAAGAGTCTAGTCGGAAAAGTTCAGAGAGGTCCTGAAAATACCTATAATTGGTAGATCCGCAGAGTCAGGGTAACACCGCTGTGAAAATCATGGGCAGTGACATTCAGCCCTTGACCTGAATAGCGTTTCCCAGTTCTGAGATGACAGGACTCGAGGTATATTTCTCTTTACTGTTACAGCTTCCCGTAGCAGAGATATATAAACCATTCACAAATATTAAGGACGGTGTGGTGATTGACATTCATGCTGTACCTTGCAGTACTCACCTTCTTTTTTTTTTCACTTATTTAACACTCCGGTGTTCTTCCTTGAGAAGTATCTCCCCATGGAGAGAGGAGAAAGGTGCTGTCGTTCGGGTGCCAGGGTGGACCGTGCACCAGAGCCCCATTCCCTCTGCAAAATCTGTACGACCCTGGCACGCAGCGTAATTCCTTCTTCCATAAACGACCAGATGCAAAACGAAGCGCGTGTATTCAGCGTAATGAGTCACCTAGACGTTACCAAAACAGAGGCCGTAAAAGAGCCAGAAAGGAGGTGTATAAACTTAACGGTAAGCCCTATTTCCTTACAGGCAGAGGTAAAAGACATTTTATCGGGGCTAGAGTTAGAGGGATGGTCCCTTTTGGTGAAGCGCAGCTCAGTTTTTTATTTTTTAATTTTTTTTTTATATAGCACTTTCTCTAGCGTGACCCGTGCATGTTAAAGGCCATAGCTAATTTAGCTATCCTTGTTGTTTTCCGTGGGCAGTTACATAGCGTACAAGGTACGCTACATAAAAAGGTTACCCTGGGTTCCTTCGCTGCTGGATATAAATGTACATTATAATGCACTGAATAGGCTAATTAGGAATTAAACATTCCTTTAAAATCATTTTAAACTCAAATTATGCTGACAACCGAATTTTTTTTAGCTCTTTCTCTAATAGTTGTGTTAGACATTGAAGAGCTGTGCTCCAAGTCTTGACACATTGTTCTGACTTATGCTCAATAGCAAAGCATGGCTCTAGGGAATAGTTTTGAACCAAAGTACCTGCTTGTGACAGGTGAACTCCAGTTCTCCCGGTTTTTAACTACAAGACCAGTATTCTTTTCCAGAGTTCTCGAGCCCTTCCCCCGCCCTTTTCCCTGTAAAATCTGCAGACCCCCCAGGAGTTTAGCGAGGTAATAGAAAAGGTGACAACCTTACATCTAGCATTTCTCACCCCCCACCCCCACCCCCTGCACTTTGCTAGATGTGAATTAACTGACAAGATTATCAAAAGAATTTTGAGCGGTGGTGCTAAGTGAGCATCAGATGAAAAGCGGGGGTTAAATGGGTAAATAAAAACTGACTTTATGGCCACCTCCGGTAATCCTATATATAATATTTCAGATGAAGATTAAAAGCACCAGCTGAGGAGAAAACATTTTCAGTGTCAGTGAAGTTAAAACATGTCAGCAGCGTTTTCTTCTGTGTATATTGTCTCACATGCAAGAAAGGATGGATTGAATTCATATCTGAAACAAGACAAGATTTTCCATCTGACCTCATTATGTGTTTCTCTGGAGTGCATCCCCGGTTTTCTGCCTGAACTAAAATGCGTGCGGAGAAAAGCGAATACAAAGCAGCTCTGCACTGCTGCTACCAAATCATTTTAATAAGACGGAGGTATTTATTGTTTTGCCACAGTCATATCTTAATTCTAAGAGTCATTAGCACACACTAGATCCCTTTGTTAAAGCAATCCGTGTAAGCGGAGGCGTGAACTAATGAGGGGCTTTATGCGTTCCAGCGCAGTTGGCAGCAGAGATGAAGTAGCATTACAGTATATCAGAGAGATTTATACTGAGAATTCTTAATAGAAAGATTTTTGGGAACTCGGCCGTCGTCTCCTTATAAATAATTAAAATTAACAAATTATCATTGTTATAATTCAGGCAGTTTTGCTTTCTGTCAGCATCCACAGTACAGTCAAGGTTATATTTCCTTTGTTGTAATTTGCAGGATTTTTCATCGTCTCGGAATATTTGCCTTCTGTACCTGCAGCCTTTTCACAGGTCAAAACCCATTGTAGATGCTGCTCTTGAGGTGGCAGAATTTTTAAAGACTTAAACCTGTTCCAACTCTGCATAATGGTGATGTCATCGAGTTAAATATTTTTTAAAAATTCATGTTTTAGTGTAGCACAGAATAATACTTTCTGCTCCCGCTGCTGTGATACCACATTAACGCTCCCTTACCTTCACTTCACAGAACATAAACAAAGTGTTGAAACGATCCATCTCCAAACTGTGCGTGTCTTCATCTATCCCTATATATTAATATTATATTTTAAACCTGTGTAATTTTGCTTGCCTCAAATGCGCTGGACTGCTACGATTAACGTTTAAACCAGATTAGAAAGGAGTCATCAAACGGTAATTTTCCAGCAATCATGGCACCTGGTAACTTGTTCATGAATTTTATTTTTTCTGACTATTTATTTGATATTGCCAAGTGTGACTAATAAGACTGGGGAGAGTTTTCAAAATCGCCTGGATGGTTTGTGAGACTCTACAGGTAAGGCCTTTACCCAGCGCCACCCCACTTTTCCCAAATTATATAGGCCAAGAGTGGAGCAGCCGGTTCTTATATGTCAGAAGATATAAGGAATGTGGCACCTTCCAATTTCTTACCCTGCACCTAACTGAGGTTTGTACCGTTGTAACTAGCTCAGTTAAAAATGTCATTATCCCTAATAAAATAGTTATACTTGAATACCAGCCCACGCCCAATTGTCTTAGGAGTCTGAGTCTCAATGACTTACAGTGGTTTTGGCTTCCCAGTGCCTACCGCATTTTTAAAATTTTAAAATTGTCGTCACATTAAAAGGTTATTAGCATTATTAGTGATAATAATATCCAGTGCCGAGCTGCAGCAAGACAATAAATTAATATTTAAGACCAAGGAAAATGCAGAAAGACGTTTCAGAGGGAGGTAGGTGGAGAGGAAAAGTTTCACCCTGGCTAATGAGAGCTGTCAAATAAAGTCCTATAGGTGCCCTCACTGGAAGGTGCTCAACGAGATACCAACAGGACCCACAAATTGTTACATTTCAGATATAGGAAATAAGGAGGATCACTTTGAGCTGAAAAGGATCCAGGTATTTGAAAAAGGAGAAAAATAGGTGTGTTTAATAAAATAACCAATTGTTCCCTGAACATCGAGGGGAAAAAGTCATAAACAAAATCATAACCATACAATGCGTGGGAAGAGTCCGTACGTCAATCTTTGATCATGGTGTGGGATCAGAATTTTTGCAGTACACCATGACTGGGGAGCTGTTCTTCAGATGACATAATATTTCTTTTCCTTCTTTCTTTAGACAGGAAAGTCTTAATTATCTGAAAACTGAAGAAAACCCATTTTCTTGCTTTTCCTCCATGCTTCTTACTAAAAAAAAAAGGTAATTTTGAGCAATGTTGCTGATGTTTTACTAGAGAGACCTGTTAGTTCCGCAGAAGAGGAACTTCTTGCTGAATTTTTGAATAAGTGTAAAAGGACCTGAGCCACCTAATGGAGCTGTGTTAAAGAAAAGGGTCAGAAATCTCATTCTTTGTCATCAGGGTCCAGCGAGCTGAAGACCGAAGCAGAAATTGCTTAGGTCCCATGTGCCCAGCTGCTCTAGCATTTAACACATGCATCCTCTTAACTTGGTTTTAAGTGCTGGAGATGTATTAAAGAGTTTTCCATAGGATGAAAACCAAGTGTCTATTTTATTGTCAGAAATTCCCTTATTTTTTGGCAGGATTCCCACTTAATGGGGTTCAAACGCTTGAGAAGGTGTGTGATTAGGCTATTTGTGCTGAATTTGGAGATTCTGAGGTAAAGATGAACCTGAATCAAGGTTTGGTCAGAGTACTTCCAAAGTCAAGGGACTTTTACCTCTGGATGTGATTAGTTTTGGGTGTTTTTCGTTTCCAGAATGAACAGCAATCCACTGTCTAACACTTTCCTCCTTTGAAGGCTGTTGGGATTTGAATTTTTACTTCTGTTTTACAATTAACTTCATCTCATCCAAATGACTGAACTCCTGGCACATAAGTTATTTCTGGATTTGGATTGCTGTGTCTGATAAAATTGACACAGACAAGATTCATCAATAATTGTAAGTAAGCAAATGTGATGTTTTCTCCCACATTTATGACATCACTCGTTGCATGAGCTGCAGCTGAAACACTGGGTGCTAAATCAGTGATTTTTTTCCTCTTGAATGCATAAAATAATCCTTTTTAGGAACCTAGTCTAAGTAATCAGTTTAGAAGTTTAGCAGCATATAGAGTCATCCCTACTGCTAAGGGTCTGTCAACTCTTTAAAACCTTTTTTTTTTTTACTATCCACAGACTGTATAACCTGAAAGCTAAAAAAATGCCTTTGGGCAAAAGCATGGCAGGGAGGAAAAAAAAGGAAAAAAGTCATCTCAGAGCCAATTTTATTTTGTATGTTTTCACCAGTGCTTATGTCTCTCATCCATATGTGATCTTAAAGTTCACACGGTGTGTGCTATGGTCCCAGTAGAGGTAGGTGAGGTGAGGACAGAGAAGTAAGCCTAAATTTGGAATGTTCCTGCCTTTTTTTTCCTTTTTTTTTTTTTTTCTCTTTAAGCTGGAGCTTCAACTTCACCGGTTGCCAGCATTTTTGTATTTATAGCTGTTGGCCAGCTTGGTGGTGTGCGAAAAACCTTCTTCTCACTTCTATTAGGGGCAAGCAGGTTAAATTAGATGCATCAAAATGCATTGCTGCTCGACTCGGAGCCAGGGCAGCGCCGCAAAACAATAGCGCGAGGGGAGTGAATGCTTATCAAGAGAAAGTTTACTTTCGGCGTTAAGAATTAATTTAGCCGAATTGGTGCAGCGAAAGTGGTAAACACAATCCCCCTCACTGTTGTTTGTCAGGGTGTATTATATCACCCTGGATTGCTTTGTCAATAATCTGCCTGGCCTGCGAGCTAGAAATCTAAGATTGCCAGGATGAGTGACAGGCTGGAGATAGCTGATAATTCTAAGGAATTGGAGGTGTAAAATCTTTAAGGACCATGTCTACAGTATAAATGCCAGGGTATCTCCACATCACTCTGTACTTACAAAGGCAACAGCATTGTTAATGGCAGCCTGTCTGTCCATCAAGTTTGCTACAGGAGGATTTATCCCTCTTTCACTCCTTATCTTCCGTTGCTGTGTTTATTTCTAAACCAGCTGCAGAATAAATTGCCTCTTGTCTTCACCTCCTACACCGAGTACAATGATATGTTCTGTAAAGCCTTAAACCGTGGTGTTTTTCAAGCATTTCTTTCTCAGAACAGTAACTTCTAATTTTGTTTGTATATGAGTACATGCAGGCCTTTCCATTTTAGGCACTGTAAACACAGGTTGTTTGGGGGTTTTCCCCCCCTTTTTACTTTACCGCTTTCAAGATTCATAAATCTGTTCTGTATTGCTAAGGTGTCTGAGATACAGAAGGCAAGACATAATAGAACTGGTTCAGCTGATTAATATGACGTGGATGTAATATGGCAAAAACAATTCTTTTGTACAACACAAAATATATTCAGAAAAGTGACTGTAAAGATATACTGACATTTCACGTTTGTTGTGTCTCAGCGACTCCTTTCTCAAGTAGGTACTTTGTAAATAAAACAAATGTTTTTCTAGCTGTCAGCCGTGCGAATGGAGTCTGAAAGTCAAGTTACATAGCTGGTGGCCATGTAGTCACATTAAAGGTTCCAGATTTGGTTAATTAGTCCATTATGGCGCAAGAGACAGCGTTAACACCCTCTCTCTCGTTTCTGCAATAAAAAGTGCTAATAAGTATTTTATAATGATAAGGCTGCTGAGGTCACAGGTTTTTTAAGTAAGATGTCATTTAGAAAATCACTTTTTATAATAGCAGCAAGTGTGCACACTGACTTGAAGAGGGTTCAGATTGCTTTAACATCTGCCTAAAATAAAATAATTTAAAAAAAGGCAACTAATTGGAAATGCTTGGTTACGTTATTTTGCCTACTTCTTTTTTATATTTACAGACATAAAATGTTTTCTATCTATTACTCCTCGTTCAGATTAAAATTAGAAATTGAAGTACCAGAACATCAAGAGGAAGTTATTGTCAAAAAAATGTGGCCTAATCAGAAGCAAAGATTATATCACAAAGATATTTATTTTTATTGTCATCGATATTTAGTAAATTACAGTGGTTTATTTACTCACTGAAAACCTTTAAAATAGTAAATAATAGGCTCTCAGAATAATCAGAACTTGCCATTCCACTGCACCGTAGTGGCAATATTAAATTATATTTGTTTGTTAAATCTATTTGGCTAAGCTATGTTAAGTAACCTTGAATGATATCATATGTTTCACCTTAACACTCATGCTTCCATGAACACCTGGGTATGTTCTGCTGTATTGTCTCATCAAATGAAAAACAGGATCTGTCAATAAATCCCTTATTTACAGTTCACAGAATGAGAACAAAGTAGTTACTTGATAATTACTAAATATCGGGATCAAAATCCTATTAGCCAGACATACACATTCTCAAATTCATTACGGAACTGTGTGGTCAGAATTTATTTCTGATAACCCAGTCACGCACTTACAGGATGCAGAGTGAGGCAACAGTTAGATCAACCTTTTGAGCCGCTGTAAGTTGTCACAGCAGCCAAAAAAAGCAGTCCTGTCCTCCCATTGCTCCTCATTTCCCCCTCCATAACATGTGGGTTCTTTCACATGTTGCAATCTTGTAGTGAACTGGATCGAGGAATTACATGAATTAACCTGGTGGTGGTGGTGGTTGTTGTTAATTTTTATTATCACTATATAATAATAGCTTATTGAATAATCATCATCATCATCATCATCATCATGGGTTTTGTTGTCCACTGTATCTTTTGTTTTCACGCAGAATAACTCACTCACCTAGTTCAGCGAGTGCTCACAGAAGCCCATGCACCAGCCAAAGGGAATGGGTTATGAAAAGGTGATAGATCAGCCAGGAACAGGGTCAAAGGCAAAGATGCTTCTTTTGATGGCGGTCTCAGTTTATGCTGGTTTAAATTGCTTATCGAACTGTGTTCTAAAATGCTCATATCTCACTCATTTATTCTAATTATAGTAGTAGATGGTACCACAGTAGCTAGAGGGGGAATAGTTATCTTGTATACTTATATTTCACAGGGACGTGAAAGACATTTAACACAAGGATGGTGTACCTGAAGGCCTGTATCAGGAACACGCTGAACATCAGTGTTCGATTTTGTACCGGTCAATCATTTATTCAGTTGCTGTGGTATGATCTACTGACGACGTCATCGTTGCTAACATCGTGACAGCAGTATCAAGTAGCCAAGTGGCATGATTTAGTTAACCATTATTGAAAAGCGTTTTGAAAGGTAAGGTGCCAAATTCGTGAATTGCACCCAAAGTGCAATAGGTACTGACTCGGAAAAAGGTTTATTTTCCACAGTCCAGCTCTTCATATAATACAGCAGCTTAGCCATTGCTTTTTAAGAGTACATCTCTCTCAGAATTCAGGCTGGAATGAAACATAGAATCATAGAATAATCATAGAATCATAGAATCTTCATGTTTGGAAAGGACCTTTGAGATCATCGAGTCCAACCATACACACACAAAAAAAAAACAAAACAAAAAAAAACCAACCCCAACAACCAGTTAGAGGTAATCTCATCAGAAGGGGAAGTATTTACATCTAGGATATATTTATACCTGTTGGCTTAAAGTTGTATGTTTATAAGAATTTACAGGCATGTATAAAATTAGCATAACATCTAAAGCACTTAACATCCCTTCGTTCTAGGTCATAGGCATAGTTAGCAAGGAAAAGATCTGTTTTGCTATAGATCTGATTTTATTTAAATTGACCCTTGAAAAGCCAACAGCTTATTTTTTGACAACCTCTTTTATCCAGAAAAAAATTCAATTTTTTTTTTTTCTTTTGTAATGGGCATTTACCCTCTTCTTAAATGGGGTTTGCTGTACCAACGTGACTATATTCCCGGTGAGCTGAACTTGGTCTCAGCGAACCATCCAGCAGTGCTTGTTGCTTGAAACTCTTTATTATAACTTTTTCTTGTTATTTCCTTGGCTATTGCATTCACCCTCCATCTGTCTCTCTGCAGAGGTTCGTGTATTGTGCAGCATCTGATACTCTTTTTCTTCAGAGGATGTATTTGTTACCTCTGCTGTGTGCCAGGACCTCCTCTTGACGTTGTGCCAATGACTGTAAGTCACATTCTCAAATGCAAAAATGTCTTGTCTTCAGATCACATCTCCTGCCTCTTCTCCCTGCTCATGATGCACCATGTAAGACAGGAGGTGAACTGTTCACAAGAATCGCTGAAGTTAAACATAAGAGCTTCCCAAAACTTGGTAAATCCTTCATTCAAAATGTAGGATTCATAACCACCTCAGTTACAAATAATACAGTTTAGGGGTTTTGTTGAAAATATCTCCCAACCCCATAACACGGAAATAAGATGTGTGTCCTTTGTTTTTAGGTCAAAATATAACCTGTGTCTTGTCTAACTTCTGATAAATAACCCGACCATCCATTGTATCTTCGTAAGAGATAACCTACAAAAGGAAGTGGTGAAAGAAAAGTTCTTGGCAAAGACTCCTTGGGCCAGTGCCCAACTTAGGTGCTTACGGTCATGCTGGGGATGTATGGGTTTAGTCCTGCTGAAAATGCCGGGGAACTGTACCAGAATCATGGCAGAACTGTAAGTGTGCAGATGTCAACGACTCCCCAGCATCCAGCATTGCCTTCAGGTCTACTGGGCTGTAGGGGCAACACATGTCATATTTTTCCCCTTTATGCCTCAGAATACAGAGAGAACAGCGTTCACCCGGAGCTTCCACAGACCTTGAACTATGTGCACAAGCCTCCCCAAGTCAGATAATGCCTCAGAGGAGATATATTCACATCGTTTTCCCTGCATATGTGGATCCGTAGGAAATGTTTTTGACCTATGTTTTCACTTCAGTCAAAATTTAATAGATTACAGTGTTCAAGGAAAACTGCAAAAATGGCAACTATAAGGTTTATAGAAAGAAAGATGATGGTCATTTAGATAAAACTTCTGTATAACTGTTTTTATGTGAAATAAATTCCACCAGCTGAGTAAGTCTTTTGTGAGACATTTGACTCCGAAGCAGAACAACCATCATCAGTCTCAGGAAGGGGAGCTGCAGATGAGGGCATTTATATGTAGCTGAGATCCAGATACAAGATGGATTTGAAGTGACACGTCTCTGAGCAGGCAAGCTATTAACAAGATTGTTCTTCATCGAGGACATTCAATAACCAGATCGTCTATAACAAGATAATCTCGCGTGAGAGATAAACTCAACATTTGTGCCATGATGAAACGGTCCAGAAAAGTAATAAAATACTGAGGAAAAACTGTGAAGAGATCAGTGTGGGGGCACCGAATAAAAGCAGATTGTGGCCCACTTTGTACCTGAGTACCTGTGCTTTTGATTTTGTCCTGTCCTTATTGCTCAGACACCCTCAGAGGGTGGCAGTTTTGGAGGGGATTCTATTCTTAAAAGGCAAATGGAGACACAAAATTAGTTTTGCAAGAGGATAGATTTCAGAGGCTTTACCAAAAGACTTTAATAGGCAAAAACACGCCTTTGCTGTAAAGTTTCTGCGTACTTCCAAACAGTATAATTTGTGCTGCTGGAGCAACACCTTTGTGGTATAGCCACCTGTATTGGATTCTGCCACAGCAATAATTTTGAGAGCTAAATATCTATTGTATTTCTTATAGCAAGAGATCCTATAGTGTAAATTATCTGTTTGCATATGCTGGGGAAACAGGAAACCTGAAAACTTCCTTATAGAAGAGCATTCTCTGACTTTTCTAAAAAATATGTAATCTCTGTGCCATAATGATGGTCAGCACCTGATGCTTTGGAAGGAAATAAACCCTCTAATATTGTTATAACACAGTAGATTTTTACGTATTTGGATTTCATTATCAAAGCACTTTAAAACATTAAGAAAAACAATCATTCAAAGAGCCAAAAGAGGTAGATAATCATTGTTTCTGTGACAGGAAGAATTCAAGTGCCTTGCCCAGGGCTGTGGAAGGAGTCAGAGTCACAGAATTTCCTATTTCCCAAGCGGTCTTTTTCTTTTCTTTTTTTTTTTTATTTTTTTTTCCGATTTTCCATTCAAATTTGAAACATTTTCTCTTCTTCAGGAGTTAGTCAGTTTGTCATAAAAACACGAATATTGGTATCCCTTGAAATTTTATTCTAATGATACTCTTCATAGAAATAATCCTTTAGAAATAAGTATTTGCTACAATAATATCCTGTATAAGGGAATGCCACAGATGAATGATGTTTTTATGTAAGTCAGTATGAGATTAATGGGGAGCTATCACTTCTTTATAGGAATTCTCTATTTTATTTCAAGAAACGTATTGCTGTATGTTACTACAATCGCAACTACCACGCAAGAATATTTCTGTCTTCCTGGCAAATCCCACATTAATAGCTTTCTCTGCATTTTCTGATTGTTTCTTTTGTATCTTTTGCTAAAGCCGAGAATGATTAGCACGGCTCTGCACAACCCTATGGCAGAGAACACCGTTGCTAAAGCAATAAAGGATGTATTGAGCAAAATTCATTATAAAATTGACTTAGGAATAGGTGGACGCGTTAACTCGGTTTTTTTATCTGTTGGCCTTTTGCTGGATGCTGCTCTGCATGTGCTAGTTTAGGGTTTAAATATGGTCCTTGAAGAGGGTGGCTTGCGAGGTGAGGAGGAAGAGGAGGAAGCATCCTTCCTTCAGCAGGAGCGGGCGCTTCTCACTGTCCTCTGTGCAGAACGTGCCTCCAAGCAGTGAGAGGCTGGAGGCAGCCAATAAAAGGCAAGGCTGGTCAGCTACAGCGGGGAAAAACATCCACCAAAACCCAAGCATAATGTCACTAACAAATGGAGAGGCAGAAATTTCATGGTGGAAAAAATGATTGTGCTGGAAAACGCTGTTTTGACGAAATTTGAATGTTCTTTGGAAACATGCAGATTTTCCCATATTTTTCTGACAGAAACCCAGCGGGATTGCTGCCAGCTCACCCACCTCCCCGACAGCTTGCCTGGCAGCCCTGGGGGACCCAGCTCGCGTCAGGGCTCCCAGCGGGCCCCGGCTCCCCCCTGCAGGAGCCCTGGCTGCCAGTCCTGCGGCACACAGCCTGGGAGCAGGTTACCAGGTCTCCGGGCAACCTGGGATGCCCCAGAGGTTTATGCTGAAATACCACATTGATAGGGTTGGTTTGGTCTGGGCATTTTTGTTTGTCTGTTTTGGGTTTATTTTGTTGTTTTTTCTTTTTTTTTTTCATTGTTGTTGGCTCCCCCCGCCACAGGTTCTCAGACAAGACCTCAACATTCTCATTCCCTCGGATTTTTTTGATTTTTTTTTTTTTCCCCCCCCCATTGCTAAAGTTTGACTCTGCTTTAGTGTTTCAGACTTCCCTGCAGAGCCAGAAATTCAGGCTCTGATCCACCCTGAACCTCCCCACTTCACCCCAGGAAAGCTTTTGCTATTCACCTGGGGAAAATCAGGCTCCTACCAAAGAAAGAAATGTCTGCACCTCGACACAGCGATTCATTTAAGAATCTCAGCGGGGCAGGGTATTACTAACAAGAAAAATGCTTTGTGGGACTATAATATCTCAGGATCAGAAAGCTACATTGCCCTGCCATAGGTAACTGTTTCTGTCATATTTTGGTTTTACCGCTCCATGTGTGTGGGTGGATGGACGCAGCTCAACAATTTTGTTGCTGTCGTATTTTCTATTTTATGTTTATTTTTGTTTAAAACATTGGCATTGAGTTCAGAAGCCAGAACGGGGAGACAACTAGGAGGAAGAGGTTCATTATATTGATCTTTTCAGGTTGCTTTTGTTCTTCTTGGCTCTGTTGCTGTTGGGTTGGTCAGGATCAGGAAGCATTGTTATGAGCTGCTGGGATGAGTCACAGAATTTTCAGCTGTAAAAGTCAAAACTTTGTTTTCAGTTGTAAACTCATAATAAATGAGAGCCAGGTGTTCAGTCTTTGATTTGGCCACTGCTCAGGGCTTATTGCCGTTATTTTAGTTGTACAATGGTGAGATTGACTTGGCTATGGAGTCTGTACAATACTGTGCACTATATTTCCTTGGTTTCTTTCTCAATCATTAATAAATTCAAGTAATACAGGGAAATATATAAATAGCTGCCAAGTGTGAGGCAGATAGAGCTTCATTGGATGCAAAGTTATTCTGGTTTCAATATGTCTTTCTTTCACACTGCCTCTCCTCTTTCATCCTTTTCCCCTCACATTACCAGCCATCTGATTCTCCCACCCATACCATGGTTTTGTAGCTTATTCAAGACTCTAATCATCCCCACTGAAAAGATTAAATCTTGCTAATGAGATGATACCGGTCTCAGATTCTTTCACCCGTTAGAGGTTCCCAGCATTGGGCAGGATTTTTATGAATCGGTTTCTACAGCACACGTAGAGAGACCTTCTGGTAGCAGTATGTAGATACGAGGAGGAGACAGCAGGCATTGTGTGAAATCTTAATAGTCCTCTGTAGGAGAAGCGCACTGCAATATTTCGCTCACGTCTGAATGTGTAAGCAGGGTCCCGTGCTAGGAGTCACCAGCGACAGCCTTGCTGAAATGGTCTTTTACAGGTTGTAGAAATGGCCTTTAAGAGGTTCAGGAATTCTGGCAGCAACTGGAGGATTGCTGAAGCCCTGATTTGTCCTAGTCGCCTCCTTGTCTTTGAGGGAGGTCTGAGCAGGTAGCTGCCCTGCCGGGATGCACCCAGATTCGCTGAGAAGCAAGAAGCTGGAGCTGCCCAACATTTTGGGAAGTAAGAAAACAGCCACTTATTTTTTTCCAGCTCCACCCACCTTGGCTGTGTACGTGGGGACTGGGCACGGTCTGACCACATGTATAAGACACCAGAAATATACGGAGAACCACCCTTAAATACGCATTGACCTCTGTTGGCCTGGTCTCAAGCATGGCATAAGCATGTCAGTGAATTCCTGTTATTTTAATCTACACATTTTCTAAGACCAGCACAGCTTTCCTCATATCTGCAAAACAAAAGAAGCCTGTGCTTGGAATATTAGTAGAAGTGTTATAGATAAAGATTTAGTCGCTCTGGCAGAGCCATGTGGAAAATCTTGCACGCTGCCTTGCCTAAGCTTTGTCTGGCTCTAGCTAATGTTATTAGTCTCCCACATGCATAAGCATTAAATTCATTTATGAATATTTAAAATAAAAATAAAAATGTTGGCAGTGAAGTAGGAGAAATTATTTGTCATCTACACAATTTGTCATTAATCAAATAATAGAACAGGGAGGAAAAGATAAAAGAGCAACAGAATGATGCTAGCAGATTTTTTCTCTTGTTTTCCTTCCTGCAGCAAATTTCAAAACTTGTTGAATCTGTCCTCTTCGTGCACCCTTCAGCTTCTCTTTTCCATTTATCCCTGGTAGCATTGAGAAAAGATATTTCTAAGCTATTTCCCAATGACGCCTAACGTATCTCAGGAGCGAGGTTTATTTCATTACACTGTCTGTTGGGGAAACCTCAGCATGAGCACACCAAAGGGAAGACCCCCCCCTTCCTTGGACAGCAGAACCAGTGAGGTTTTGTCCAGTTGTTGGTACTTCTGCCGTCCCATCCTACAAGTCCCTGGTCTGCCTTCTAGGTCCGAACTCACCCCTTCAGCATCTTTTTGTTCCTTAATCAGAAATTATTCATTTTCTTGGATGTTCGGCATTTTCAGTCCAACAGTGTCTCTTGTTGCAGTATGCAGGTACGTGTATGACTCTGAGTGCAGCTGTGCAGTCGCTGTTTCCCGTGAGAAAGCGATTTGGACATCCATGTCGGTTCCCACATCCTGCATGCGATCCCCTTCTGCTGCTTTAATTAAACTGATGCTTTTCGGAATGGGGCACAGACTGAAGGAAGGGTGGAACAGGGAAAAGGCACTCCTTTCTGGATCAAAAATGAAGTGAAAAAAGTGAATCAGAATGAGATTTACAGCACAGTTTTTCATAAGTTTTACTGCTTATACATTGGTCTCAGCAGTGTGCAAGCGACACACAAAAAATGTCGCCGAGTGAAATTCCTAATCGATGGCTAAGAGAAGAATCTGTTCTTCCCAACTTTATACGATGCTAGGTGCTTTGATACTGCTTTTTTTTTATATATATTTTTTTTTTCCTTTTTTCTGTTATTGATGCTAAATGGGCTAAGATGATAAAAGAGATAATTTAAGGTTAAATCTATACCTGAAAATTCAAAATCATTGGTTTGGCTCCCTGGGGAATATAATGCAGGGAATCATGGGCAGTTTAGCAGTAGTTGTGATATGTATCTGGTGTAAAAAAGAAAAAACAAACAAAAAACCCCAATGGTTTTCTCGCAGAAGAAAAAAACAAACAAAAACAAACAAACAAACAAACAAAAAAAGAAAAAAACCTACCAAAGAAGCAAAAAATCCTAACGCCGTGAGGACCAAAGAGGGGAAGTTCAGGGCAATTTGCTGGTTGGAATTGTTTGCTGTCTGTTTTCTGATGGCAAACAGTAGTCTAATGGCTATTTAGTCCGTGTAAAGGACTATCAGATAGTCTTCTGTGTTCCACCTTAACCTCTGCTATGATACCAAGGTTGAGCAATTTCTTTATTCTCTCTGAGGAATAACAAAGGATTCAGAATGAAAATTCAATCTCTTACCCCTTACATACCACACCACTTAAACTTGTGGTCTTACACAAACATCTATAGAGTCATTTTCTTCACAGCTGGAAACAATACAATGTGGTTTTCTTGGGACTGTGTAAAGCAGAGAAGCTTTTAATCAGACTATTTGCTCATGTGTAGTACCACATTTTGAGTGTCCACTTCACAGAATACAGCAAGTTGATACCCTTCAGTGGCGACCCTACCATTAGTGGCCATAGAGCACCACCGGGCACAGCTCATCAGAAATCGTTATTTCCGAAAACAGATGTAGAGGTGAAGAGTATGCAATGCTACAGTTTGGGATCCATCTTCAATCTCTCTTTGCTCCCCAAGATTTTATCCTCCGGCTACAATAAATATCTCCAATTAGGTATTTGAAGTAATTAGTCCTATTGCTTGAAAGGACGTTGATCATTCCTCTTAAGTGAGGTGAAGCTAAAGATCCTTTCCACTTTTTGTCCGTGGAGTCTGTATGGACAATGTTTCAATTACTCCTCAGTGTTTTTTTATTAAGCCTTTTTTTTAGCAATGTAGAAATGAGAGGGGAAGGGAAATTCTCACCAGTAAACTTTGAATGGTTTCGAAAATCAAGATTTGTATAGCTATAGATTCAAGAAAAAATGAAAGTATGAAAGAATGAAAGTAATTTTCAAGAAATCTAAGTCATAACACAGTTTATATGTGAATACTTGCATCGCTGAATGTATTAAAGCTGCTAATGGGATGACAGCAAAATCTTCCACCTGTTGGGGGTACGGAGAATCATAGAATAATTTAGAGTCAAATAGATCTCTGGAGGTCAACTGGTCCCACCCGCTTCTCAAATGAGAGTCAGCTTAGATCAGGTTGCTCAGGGACTTGTCCAATCAAGTTTTGATTAGTGAATTTGGCTATTCAACAACGTCTCCGGACAGCCTTATGTCTAGATTAGCATTTTATTTAACATTTGGGAGTGTGCTTTTGAAGCTAACCATCCCCACTTTCTGCACTTGGGTTTGCTTCATGGAGTGGTCTCGGGGGCACAGACTGGATTCCCCTTCCCTGGAAATGAAATGGAAAACTGCTTTTAGGAGAACATCTAAACCACTCCCGTCACTAACAGCCATTCAGTCCACAAGTACAATCATAGAATCACAGAATGGTTTGGGTTGGAAGGGACCTTAAAGGCCACCCAGTGCCACCCCCTGCCCTGGGCAGGGACACCTCCCACCAGCCTAGGTTGCTCCAAGCCCCGTCCAACCTGGCCTTGAACCCCTCCAGGGATGGAGCAGCCACAGCTTCTCTGGGCGACCTGGGCCAGGGGCTCACCACCCTCACAGCAAACAATTTCTTCCTCAGATCTCACCTCAATCTCTCCTCTTTCAGTTTAAAACTGCTATCCCTCGTCTTATCACTACAGGCCCTTGTAAAAAGTCCCTCTCCATCTTTCTTGTAGGCCCCCTTCAGATACTGGAAGGCCATCATAATGTCTCCCCAGAGCCTTTTCTTCTCCGGACTGAACAACCCTAGCTCTCGCTGAGAGAGTTAATCTCCAGATTGTGCTTGTCTTAAATAAATTAGACCCCTCAAACCACGCATGGTGTGTAGCTTGGGTACCCAGCAACAGGAGTTTCACATTATGGATCTTTCCCTGCTGTGCCACATTGCTACTTGTATCAAATAGCCTGATTTCTCCAGTAAATATAGAGAAAAATAAAAATTTATCTTATTCCAGGACCCACTGCCCAGTTTGATTCTTCAGCTCAGCAGTTCCTGTTCTGAATACTAGTTTCACAGTTACACTAATATTTGATTATATGTCTTTTTAAAACAGATAACTACTATGCCATTAATTTTCTTAGTCAAGAACTAAGATACATGCAAAGTTACATAATAAGTTGTGTCCAGTCTAGGAATTTTATTATCCAGGATCCTTTATCTCCACGTTTGTTCTTTCTATGCAATGGTACAAAACACACTTTAAATATTTGAGTTTTCTCCTGTGCATAAAGAAAAATAATATCATTTACATACCTAGCATTTTTACATCTATTGGTGACTTCTTGTTTGGTTTTTTTAAATTATGGTAATGAGAGCAAACATAAGGAACAGAAATTCGTTTTTAGGTTGGAGAGAAATGAGGGAGAAAAGTTACTTTAAGGTATGTTTCTGTTGCTTCCAAACTCCCAGAAACCTGACGCTGGTTGCTCCACAATTTTTGAACTTTCTGTGTGGCAGATCAAGATGGATGTGAACAGCCATTATTGGAGGGAGCAAGGCCATCACTTCTACATTGAATCATAGAGTTCTTTTTTTCAGAGACTACAATCTTTTTGGGGTGGGATGAGATGATTTTAGCCAGAACGATGTCTCATACACTGCTACCGAGGAGAGTAAAGGGAGGCTCCCTTGGGTGTCTTAAGTCCCTGAAAAGACTACACATTGTCCTACAACCTGCAGGCTGCTAAACTAAAATACGTGTGAGGCAAAATAAACTGGAAGGAAAGAAAATACTCTATAAACTGGTGTGACATGTCCCATTCCTGGGTTGTGGGGGGACTCTTGTGGAACTGCATTGCACAGGAGCTACTCGAATGACCTGATTATTGGATGAGGGAAACGCTGTGGGCATTGTCTACCTAGACTTTCGAAAAGCATTTGACACTGTCCCCCATGGAATTCTCATGGAAAAACTGGCGGCTCATGGCCTGGATGAGCATACGATCAGCTGGATCAAGCACTGGCTGGATGGGTGGTCCCCAAGAGTGGTGGTCAATGGAGTTAAAACCAGCTGGCGGCCGGTCACAAGGGGTGTCCCTCAGGGCTCGGTGTTGGGACCATTTCTGTTCAACATCTTTATTGATGACTTTGATAAGGACATAGAGTGTATCATCAGCAAGTTTGCAGATGACACGAAGCTAAGCGGGAGTGTTGATCTCCATAAGGATAGGGAGGCTCTACAGAGAGACTTGGATAGATTGGACCGATGGGCCAATGCTAACGGTATGAGCTTCACCAAGGCCAAGTGCCGGGTCCTGCACTTGGGCCACAAGAACCCCATGCATCGCTGCAGGCTTGGGGCAGTGTGGCTGGAGAGCTGCCTGGCAGAAAAGGACCTGGGGGTTCTAATTGACAAGCGGCTGAACATGAGCCAGCAGTGTGCCCAGGTGGCCAAGAGGGCCAATGGCCTCCTGGCTTGTATTAGAAATAGTGTGACCAGCAGGAGGAGGGAGGTGATTGTCCCCCTGTACTCAGCACTGGTGAGGCCACACCTGGAGTATTGTGTCCAGTTCTGGGCACCTCAACACGAGAGAGATCTCGAGGTGCTGGAGCGAGTGCAGAGGAGGGCAACGAAGCTGGTGAAGGGCCTGGAGAATAAATCTGATGAGGAGCGACTGAAGGAGCTGGGAGGGTTTAGTTTGAGGAAGAGGAGGCTGAGGGGAGACCTCATCGCTCTCTACAACTACTTGAAAGGCCATTGTAGAGAGGTTGGTGCTGGTCTCTTCTCACAGGTCATTAGTGATAGAACAAGAGGGAATGGCTTCAAGCTGCAACAGGGTAGGTTTAGGCTGGACATTAGGAAAAAATTCTTCCCAGAAAGAGTGGTCAGACACTGGAACAGGCTGCCCAGGGAGGTGGTGGAGTCACCATCCCGGAATGTGTTTAAGAGTCGTTTAGATGTGGTGTTAAGGGATATGGTGTAGGGGAGACCTTTGTAGAGTGGAGTTGATGTTTGGACTCGATGATCCCAAGGGTCTTTTCCAACCTAAATGATTCTATGATTCTATGAATCAAGGCGTGTATTTGTTGTTCAACTCTTTACAGATGCTGTCTTAGATAGATACACTGTCTTTTCAATAAACCCTCTCTTTGGTAAAAAGGTGACCATCACAGATAATCATGAAAAGTAAAGCAACATAAGTTTGAGCCTGGAAGTCTAAGTTCTGTACTAGAGGTGAAAAGACCAAGTCACTCCTCTCCAGCGCAGCTGCATATCTTTAAGAGCAAATATAAAATTGCTACTGCACCGGGCAGTATTGAATCAGTAAACTGAATGGGAATTAATACAGCAGGAAAGATAACATAAAAGGAAGAAACAAACTGAACTAAGAATGAGACAGTGGTAACAGTAGTGATAATTAATCTGAAAAGAGAAATTGGATGACAGGACAATGATGGTTAAGGTGGCAGTTAAACAATAAATAGATATATTTTCTTTTCAATGTAAGTAAGTCCTTTTAATGCTAATGGAAGTTACACATGCACTGAGAGAAAATACTCCTTGAGGAAGTGGGGCCATTTCATTCTTAGTATATATTATAGGACTGCTAGAAAAAGTGGAGTAGGAAATGTTGCTATATATATGAAGAGCCCTGTAAAAGAGCCAAATCTTTGATAATGGGAGAAAATGATAACTAGGATTTTAAGGGTTTGGGGGCAGGTATTATGGACTGAAGAGGCAAGTTCTGAGAGCTTTCCTTTTCCAACTGGCATTAATTTTCCTGGGTTCAGCTTTAGCCAGCTGCTCTTCATCCAGGTGCTGATTTTGGCTGGAGCATTGGGAGGATAAACGCTATATCCTGTAAAGCATGAAGGAGAGTATTTGCATACTCTTTTATATTTCCCAGAGAATTCAAAATATATGGTGGAAAATAATGACAGTATCATGTCAATCAACACACTAAGTGTCAGAAAATCTGCAGCGTCATTGACTTTCTTTGTCGACAGAAGAACTCTTGACATTATGATCCAGTTGGTTCTTTGTTTGGCTGAATTATTTAGGAATGTTGTTTTGTATCTAAATACCAACAGTAATGAACCTCCCTAGACTTCCTGATCACCAGAGCTAGACTGTGGTTTCCACGATGAGCCTATCAAAAATTAAACATCACCTGAGAATTAGTGTCTGACACCCCAGAAAAGGGGTCATTCATTAAAACATGTTTTCAGGAGAAATGCAGGGCTGCAGTTTATAGCTTAGCCAGCTCTCTATTAATCTCCCTTCTACATTCCTTATTGAATTTATATTATTTTCCAAGATATTTACAAAATCTCTCACCAAGAATTCCTGTTTCTCAGTGAATAAATAGTTGAGCTTAAGACCGTCATTGGGACCATGAGATAGTGTGTTTCCCTACAGGAAAAATTGCTGATACAGTTGAATACAAGATCTTTATTTCCTGGAGAATGGATCTATGCTACAGAGTAGAAGCTCAGAAGCTTCTCATGAATACCCATTTATGCTGTAACTGATCCATTTTAAGGACCTAACATAAGTCTACCAAGAAAACAGAATATCATGCAAAACCCATTGGGTACATTTCCATTGACAACTGAGACAGTGGTAAATCAATCTGGATATGCACTTATCCTATAATACTACAGTTTTAGTTAGGAAAAATAAAACTTTCCATAAAAGCTGTCCTCAGCATTGTTTTATTTTTATTTTTTTCAAGCTCTATGTCTTTTCTATGATTCTGTGTATTATTCTGATAAAGGTACCAGGGCCCAGTCCAATGTTTTCAGCAACTCCCTCTAATATTGCCATTTTTTTATAAAGAGTTTCCTAGACCCAAACATTTTCCTAAAAATCACAGACTACTTGCCAGAAATCTCCTCTCATCATCCGTAGGTTAGAAGGTGACAATGGCAAAGGGATGAAATTTCTGTAAAGCTTCCAGTGGAGTCATGTGCCACCCATGCACATCGTAAAATATCTTGACGGTCTTTGTTACGAGCTCCAATGTTCAAAACCAGTTTTGTTCCAAACTGTCAATGGATTGTTCATTGAAAATTGGAAATTCAGTCTAGATTCTAAAATAATGTTTCGCTTGCTAGGAACAGAGGAAATTGAGTGAGCAAGTAATGGAGTAGCCATAAAGTAATAACAGCTCTGGAGAAGTGGAACTTGATGTGAGCAGGAAGATTCTCTAGTCACAATCAGATATTATAGAAATAATATTTTGAAGAATATACGTAGAGTTCTCACATATGCTAATTATCCGCATGTCCTTTATATAGTACTGTCTGGACACTGCTGCTACATGAAAATGAAATTATAAATAAAATGCTCTGGACTCTCTTAGCTATGCCTTATTTGAAAATTTAAGTCGGTAATACTCTTAAAAGACAGTAGGTATTAGATAGGGGCAACATAGGGCACTAGATTCCTACCGACAAGCAGAAATTATATTTTTTGGGACAAGATTCAGTTCAAGCCTTCCTGAGTGCAGTACAGTTGAAAGCAGTAACAGCAACATCACTGCTAATAGTGATGAATCCAGCCCCAGAATTTCCTAAAATTGTTTGTTTCAGCAAATGAAGGAAATAATGATTCTACAAGTTTATTCATTCACTCATAAAATTACCTTATGTGAGATTTCTCAGATGGTCCCTACAGCTGAGGGTGTCCCCCTAGCTGACTCATTTGTTCATTTTTCACTAGCGCTGATCTATCTACCTGTCTATATAGCCTCATCTTCCAGTGGCCATACCTTAAATAGTATCTACACAGTTCCTGCTGTAGAGAAGTACTATCATCAACAAACAAATACGAGTATAAAATGTACGGGAAAACAGCATGTAAAATCTCAAAAATTCAGCCATTTTTGTGAAGGGGATAAAGTAGAAAGGTGAGGGGCTTAACATATAAACGTGAAATAATCTGTGGTTAATGAGCCAAAATCAAACATACATATTAAAGGGCAATTGTAGTAAAAGGACTAGGAAGGGATTTGACACTGATTGTGAAAAATAATAATAATAAAATATCTTCAGTACAGAGTCCATGGCTGAGCAGTTGTTTGGGAAAGGAAGTTCTAAGAGGTGTCACCAACAGAGGATTGAGGACAGATCAGTAACAGCTATGTATAAAACATCATTTTTTTTACCATCTTTCCACCTTACCTTAAAGATGATGCTTAGGGGGACAACTGAAATGATTTCCTGTTTCAAGAATATTGTGACAAGTGTCTGAAAGGTTTATCATGAGAAACATGTTCTTTTCAGTGAAGATAAAATGCTGAGATGATAATACAGGGTAAGAAAGAAGAAAAGCAGGAAAAAAAAAAAAGAGAAGGAGTTTCATTAGGGGAGAAAAACCAGTGGCATATAGTTTTTTCCAGTGCAGTGGGGCAAAGAGGACCCAGGACCACACGCTGCGAATTTAGTGGTAAAAGCTGGGAATTCAGGCAGAATTATTTAATAATGCCAGAGTTGTAAGTATATGAAGCAAGTTGCCAAGTTGGAACATCACAGCAAACATTATAAATAAATGCAAGAGACAGTTAGACGTTTTTATGAAAGGGAAGGACGCTGAAGGGTGCAGTGACAAAGCAGCAAGCAGACTTCTTGAGCCAAGAGGTTTCTTCTTGTCCAGCAAATCTTTATGTCCTTTAACATTCATTTTCATTATGATTCAGCAGCATTATTACCTTCATTTTCCTCAGCCTGTTAAAGCTAGCTGGATTTTTCTTCATTTTCCCGGATACTGGTGTAAGGTGTCTCCAAGTGCAATTACGTTAACTTAACACCTCTGTAAGAACACTGTCACCTCTGCTGAGGGCTAAAAATTTAAAGAAAATCTATCTTAGACTGTGTTCCTGGAAGATGGGTCTGATATACTGTTATACCAAAAACCTTGATAAACTGTTGTATTTTTCAAGATGTATATACATATATATATGTATACCTATATATATATATATAAAAATATAGATATAGGGGGTTTTGTTCAAAAAAACAACATCACGTATTTTCTGTAGATGCTGCTGATAAATATCTTCCATTGGGACAGAAATTTCTGGGGACACAATTTGCTGATACAGTCCTTTCAGTTTTATAATGGAAAAAGGGACAGTTTGGAATAGGATTTTCAAATCCTGATATCAACGTGACTTAGGGACTTTCATAAGTCCTTTAAGACCTCATAACTTTCTATATGAACATGCAATGGTTTCAGATCAAGGGACATGTTTTCTCTCTCTTTGAAGACCATGATAGAAGTGTGTTTTGAAATATGTACATGGCTTAAAACCAGGAAATTTTGGTTTTGAATAGCCTCATTGCCACCACTACCACAAGTGTTTGTGGCAGCTCAGATAGTTTCAGTGTTGTTAAATTTTCTTGTTTACCTTCTCTGCTTTGTCCAGCCTGTGCTTGTAAGAAATATATGTAGAAATGAATTAAATTGCAACTATTTAAGGATTCCCAACATAATGCAGAAGTTTGGAAATGAAGGGTTCCTTCTTACTGATTGGTATAACTAACAAGATTATGCAAAATTTCCTGCTTTTGTGGAAGGCTTTGTCTATTAATTGTCTGATTAGGAGTGGCTGAAGAACTCAGTAGTCTCAGAACTCAGTACCCCTGCCGGAGTGCATTTCATTGTTTCTTTTGTGACAGCATTGCACCAATTGATATAATTTTTGAATAATAGACAAGGATATGCTTGGTTATATTAGTAAAGGCAGACTTCTGATAGACTCCAGGGATGATATCATAGGTACGCCAATGGCTTTAACAAAACGTAATGACAAATATCTCTCCTAAAATAAGTGAGCAAATACAATACAAGCTACTATTCATGTCATATTATCAACTTTCTGTACTTCTTATTAGGACCTTGTGTAAATCATGAGGAAAGATGACAGATTTCACACATTAGTCATGGTAAAATGGTAAATTTCACAATTAGTCATAGACTATTAGAAAACGATCTAGAAATCTAGTTAAAGTCATTTTTATCATTAAAGAGCTACTTAATATTGTCTTTACTTCATAATGAACTTCAACGTAAGCATAAAATTTCACCTTATAATCAGCACTTGAATTTTTAATTTCAATATCAAGCACAAAGTACAACTTTTTCAAACACTTCATATATATACTTCTGAAAACAAATTTAATTTTTCCTATAAACATGCCAGTTTGCAACAGAGCCAGAAGTCCAATTACTGTATTAAAATCTACATCCTTTCATCTTGTAACAAAATATATAATATCAAATTTGGACACTCACTTCAGTTTTGTTTATACTTGACCTTAAAAAAGCCCTGAATTTTACACTTTCATGTCATACTAGTTTTGAAATTACTCCAAAAATTTATAGTTATTTCACAGGTTCTGTACAGAAACAATGGTTTCCTAGCCTCCAATGTACTTTA
Source organism: Rissa tridactyla (assembly GCF_028500815.1). Lineage (NCBI taxonomy): Eukaryota > Metazoa > Chordata > Aves > Charadriiformes > Laridae > Rissa > Rissa tridactyla. Next base: position 3,111,794 of record NC_071497.1, on the reverse strand, counting down.
CTGTTTGTGTCACTAGATCATTTATTGTTCAATCTATAATTTGGAAAGACCAAAAGCTATTGACCTTCAGCATCTCTGTTTGGTGCATTGACTATGCCAATAGCATACAGTGGAAGTTGTGACAGAAGATCTTCTTCAGCCTCCTCCTTTCCCTTGGATCACGACGATTATTTTTTCAGCTAGTCCTTCTTGACGGTTTGGGTCTGTGCCATCCATTTATGACAACTATATGATGTCCATTTATGCACATAATTTTAAGAAACAGGATGCAATTTTGGTTGGTTTGGTTTTCAGACAGTGAAGACCTACAAGGATCCAAAGAATAAACAAACTTTTCTATTACAGCTGAACAGAGCTTCATAAGTTGACGTATAGAGGAGCATAAAGCAAACGTGGGTTGCTTGGTTTGGTCTACTGTGAAAATCCAGGACTACTCATTATAGAGTACTTTTTTCCTAGTACATTTCTAAGTATCTACAGCGGCCACATAGTCTCATGTGCTTTTGCATTTCCCAGGCATTCCTCTTGGTTTTGAAATTATGCACAGTTTAATTTGAAAGTATGACATCTATAAATCATTACAATAAAGTTTTCACAGACTCTAAAAAGGGGCGATATTGGATGTCCCCCTCAATTTCAGTTAAGGTTTATTTTGCAGCGTGCACAATTCTAACTGATCGTAAAAGTAGTAGAATGGGTTACGAATGATCACAAAGATATTTGGATAGCTATTGATGGGGCAGGTGACATTACGGATGGCTCAGGTGTCCTCCCCTTCAGGGTGTGAATCTCACTGTTAAGAATTTTCACAGAGATTTGAAGACCAAGATCTTTCCACTGTATTTGGATAGCAACTAACTTTTATGTATACCAAAAGTTTTAAAACTCCCTTAGACTGAGAAAAAAAAAAAATTGAAAAGAAGAAAAAAGAAAAAAAGGGTGAGGCATGAGGTTGGTTGTTCTATTTCGCCTTTTGCCTTTGCAAAAGAATAAAAGACCTTTGCACAGAATCTGAGCAACTCGTCACTGAATCAGTAAGAGCAGTGAAACTGTTGATTCCATTTGTAATCCTTTTAAACCACATGATATGTGTTGTACACACCAGACTTGAGAGTGTTAGATGAGACCTGTTAGTGATTTCTTGAAACTAGATCGGATGGATTTGAACATTTTTGCTTTAATCTATTTATGAACCCGTTGCAAATACTGTGCAAGTCACGAGATAAGGGTAAGAATGAGCTTTGGTTTGAAAACTGAGGCTGGGAGCTACAGAATACGTACTTCTTCAGGACCGGCATGCTTCTGTCTGAAATATCTGCAGGCACACACGTGCTGGCGGTCCAATACTTTCGGAAACTACTCACATCAATACTACTTATCGGAAACGTCCGATACATTTGTAAAGACACGGTTTTCACTGCGATGAACCAAGCTTGTACGAATCACGTGTACAGCACTTGTGCAGCAAAATTCGGTGTTCTGTGGCAAGAGGAGACTCTGTGCCAGCCCCGAGCAGTTAACCTGAGCGCATCCTACCGAAATGTCTGGTGCTTCCGTGTCTCTGGCAGTCAGCTACTGCAAGTAAGACATCATGCGTCTGGAAATCCACAATAAATTGAGGCAGGTTTCAGCTTCTCCCATCAGAAAATTTTACACGAAGAAAGGTTATCCCTGAGGAAGCCCTGGAGTCAGTTACAGCTAAGCAATTAAAAGAAAACCTGATCTGACTCAGTTTGTGAGAATTTCTGATTTAGGAATCTGAATTGTGACATAAAATACCCCTCGTTCACCTGTTAATGTAGTCAGGGATAGAATTTTCAGTGATTACAGTGTGTTCTCCAAATAGACTGAAGGATCTCCACTTAGGTCTTCAAACTGCTGTTTGCTAGTGTTATTGTCCAAGGAAAAAAAAAAAAAGAAATAATCTTAGATTGTAAATAGTAATCCATACAAATACAGTGAAGAAATCCTTTACAGTAGTTGATTTTCTTGTTACGTTTCTTTGCATTGGCCTTAAGATAGAGGGAGAGGAGCAAGTCTCAGCCTATGGTTTGGTTCAAAACTAAAAAATCTCTTTGGTCTTTTATTTCTGTTGCACCACTGACTGTACTGATCCTCTCTCTTGTCTCTACTTTCCATGAGATTCTGGCTTTTTCTTTAATACTTCCCAAAGTATGGATTGGGAGCCACTGCTGCAAAGGAGGAAAAAGCAGATGCCTGTGTTGGAGGGTAGGGCTTCATACCTGCAGATATGGTAGATATTAAGCAGTAACCAATAGTACCTTACGTACACTTTTATAAACTTAGATTAATCGCTAAATACAAGTTCGTGTTTCATTAGAGGTGGAAGCAATAGCCCACTGACTGTCTCCACCTTTCTGTTATTGATCTTGTAAACAAATAAGAAAATAATTTGCATTCTGACTCTTTTTAATGTTTACAGTGTAACTGCCCTATTCTTATCCAGTGCCTCACAATTGTCTCACTTGTGTTCTAATTTATGTCGCAATAAGAAGAACTTCTGCTTTAGAGTGAGTTGGAATAATGTTAGAATGATACCAAGGGTTAAGATTATCTTTAAAGTTGTCTAAGGAACAGAATAAAGTAGTATTTTCTACAGCGTCGAGAAAAAAGATGACAATTAATTGAATGTAAATGTATGTAACCCTATGTGAAGCGCTGTAATTCCAGGAGACCACTTTTCCCATTGACTAGAATTTAATTTGCTACATGGTGTATTTCCAGTGCGATGGCATTCTCTGATCAGTTGCAGACGATAAATTTGCAAATTGAAAAAAAAAAAAAAAAAAAAAAAAAAAAGACACCTTTGCATTTTGAGAATCAAATTATCACAAGTATGTCTGATGGCGGTAGTTGAAAAGTTACATTACAGTAGTCTTTCCACTTATAAAGGCTTTTCTCTTATAATCAAGGATAATTATCATGCGGTGTTTTTAATATATATATAATGTCATCTCTAGTAGATCCTTTTGCGATTCTGCTTTTTTCATGTGACTTAAAAACATCTGTCAGTATAAAACATGCATTCTGTTTTGCTGCTTGTTCAAGAGCTTCTTACCTATTAAGTAGTTGCTTGACAAAAAGCTCAAGTTTTTTAACTTGGCAAATAAGTTTCATTTTTAGTGTATCTGTTCAGCTTCCCATCCAAACATTTTTCCCTTTCTCTGGATACTATATACATCTATTTCCCTTGCTATTTACCAGTACTTCATTGGTAAACACTCTGGGGGGAGAGGAGAAAAAGAAATAGCTTATGAAACAAAATTACATCTGTTTCATAGAATATTTTCCCCAGGTTCTGCCCTGGAGTAAGCTGATGAGATGAGGATTCTGATTTTAGTGCCAAAAATTGAGTAGGTTCGACTTGTTTAGGTCATGCGTTGACTGAGACAAGAGGCATATTTTACTTTTAAATTTGTTTGCACCTTACACAGGCTTTGAGGTCTGTGATTAGGGATCTGCATCCCAGTTTAGTAGTCATCTTAAATATCCTATTACACTCTTATAAAGAAAAAACTTCAGCTTTAGTTGGTCATTTATAACATTACAAAATTTGTATAGATGTCTGCACATGCATATGCAATTAAAAGGTCAAATAAACACGCAATGTGTAATCTTGTTTTTAGAAGCTTCCAGTATTTCTTCTTTTCTTTTGCATTGGAGAGCTAGAGGTTTTATTTTAACTGGAGGAATCAAGCCTACCATGTAGCAAAAAAGGCAAAGGAAGAGCAAGACAATGCCTCAAGAGAATTAAAAAGGCTGGGGGGGGGGGGGCGGGGGGAAGGAGCGAAAGATAACTTTTTCAAACCAGTGCTGGAATAGGCCTTACTACCTTAGGGCATTAATTACTGTTTTAAGAGATGGCCTTCGCATAGAGCTGCAGTAGCAGCAATAATTGTTATTGGCAATTTCTTCGCAATCAAAAGTATCTTCCTCAGCTTAATCACTGGGGGAGTGGGGGAGAGGGTACCCTTAGGAGCTAAATTCAACTGAATGGGAAGAGGAAGCACCCCAGAAAATCTACTTTAAAAAGAGAAGAGGGAGAACCATTGCTCTGCCCTAACTCAGGCAAATCCTCGTGTCCCTCAGTAGCAGATTTCTCGTTTCTCCAAAGTAACAAGAGTTGCTTAAAAAATAAAAATAAACAAAGCAAAAGAAGCAATCAATCAAAAATATCCTTAGCTGCTGGAACTTGACCCTAACACAAACCAATCTGCTCCTCACCTGCCCCTGAAGGTCAGGGTTGAGGTGGGGGCCAGCATTCATTGTTGCTGTCTAGCCTCTACCTGGTCAGTGGATAAATATATTCTCCAGAGCTGTCAATCAGGATTTTCTCATGCACTCTGAATTCACTCAAAAATAGCCCAGCAGTTTTGGAGCACACAGGAGAAAAGATGCTTTGCCCAGCTGCACTACTTTCAAATGCATCTCCTAAAATGATGATAAAATCATCAGATATCATGGATTATTAAAGCTGAATCATTCAGTTGTTCCACTTTCCCTGCAGATTAATAGAGAGTGTGTGTGTTTTATAGCGATTTTTTCTTTTCCTCTGTTTTACAGTAAAATGGTGGCAATGCTCATCATTTAATACCCAAACGGGGTGAAAAACTGTGGCCTGGTGTGTGCCAGCTTGGCCCTTCCACATGTCCAACGTGTCCATGGTAGTAGCCCATTGATGCAGCTTCACTTGTTTTTTACTTCCAGTAAATATTCCTGAAAAATAAACATTGTAAATTTCCTGGGAAATATCCCAGTGGGTGTTTGAACAGCTTGAGCTTTGTTGACCTGGGAACTATTTTTCAGTGATCTAAGCATTAGCTTGGGGTTTAAACATTTCTGTAGTTTCACATTCAACATCCTTTGTAGACCTCCAAGGCTTTGTTTTCATCAGTTACACTTGTTAGATACTCAGCTGTTGAAGGGGCTTTTGGATATGTTTTCCAAGATGCTGGTGGTAAAAGCAAAAAGGGGAAGAAGGTATTAATGCTATTGAACTGTACTTTACAGTGGCACGTGGCATCCTGTGCTTAAATGTTCTCCTCACAATGTCTGATAATGTTTCTACAGCAAATGTTATGGCAAAAGTTGAGAATTTAATATTAGGGTTTCTTTAATTTGTATTTGTATTTTATTGTTTGTTTTTTCTTCCCATAGTATGTAGTTTGGTAGTAGAAAATATTCCAGTTTTGTCATCAATTTACACAAAGCAAGGTTTGGGAAAACAAAATTAGTGGCAGGAGGTAAACTATTGTTTATCATATGGCGGCACAGGTAATAAATTACTATGAATTCAGAGTTTACACATACAGGATAATTCATATCACCTGCTCCTTGCCAAATACCTGCCAAGACCAGGAACTCAAACAAAGCCCGTACGAATAGATATCACTTGGTCACTGGGAAACTGGTAAATTATTAAGCTGCATGCTATCTAAAATGTTAAATCAAACTAGCTTTGAATCCTCTTGGTAGCTCAAAAAGTCTGTTGACATATTTTTTCCTTTTTTTTTTTTTGCCTGAAGTGTGAGCCTCTTGTTCAGATAAGACTACCTTGTTTTCCTTTTCCCTCCGTCGGTTCCCACAGGGTTGATTCAGCTGAGACCGGGAGGTGCTAAAACCAGAACCACGACTAGAATCTCCTGTTTTCCAGCTCTTTTTTTATGCTCATGTCTCCCTTGTCATGATAAGCTTCAAAGAGTTGGCTATTCTTAAAGTATTGGCTACTTTTCCTGTAAATACAAATGGAAAAAGACCAGCCAGGTTGTCTGCTTCTGCCCGACAGAAATCTGATGTCACCAATAAGCAACAGAAGCAGAAAATTACTCTTTGGGACCAGACATAGCAGCGAAGCTATGAGATGGAAAACTCTTCAGGGAGATGAATAGCGTACTTGCAATTTTCATGGCCTTCTGTGGCAAATCTGGCGAAGGACCTTGTCGCTCCCTCGCCGTTCATTCTCATCCCTCTGCATGCGGGTTGACATGGAAGACCTCATATTATAAATCACATGGTTGAAATAAACCCAGCAAAACAACATAGATACTTTTGGAGGGTTAATCTGGGGCCATTTTGTTGACTTGATTTACCGAGCGGCCCCACACAACTGCGTCAGCATGGTCCAGGGTCTGAGGCATGGAAAGGAGTGAAAGCTTGGTCTGGAGGTCTCCAGATTTGTGTCTGGTGCTACAGATCCCATGTTTTCTGACCAACTGTTTCCTATCAAAAGGAAAGCAACTCTAGCACGGTCATGGCAGGCTCAGTTAACCCAACTGCTCACATAAGGGATGAGGGAGGAAGAGGAGTTCAAGGAAAACAGGAGCTTGTGGAAGCATGAAAGTGAAGGTTGGGAAATATAAGTTTTGCTCACAATTCTGCTGTGGTTTTCTCACATGAACTTTAGAAAATCAGTTGTAATTATGCTTCCTCTGTGTAAAACGGTGTAGCAGGTGAAAAAAATGAGGCAAACGCTTTCTTTGTTTGATATGGTTAGTTAGGGGGGAGTAGGGGTGTTACTGCTTCATGCTGACGGTGAGTGGGTGGTAGTCGTAAAAAAAAAAAAAGACTAAATGAATAGTGAAGAAAGATTAGAAATGGAATTAGAAAGTTGTCATTGATTATTTTTTATAACAAAACTTCAAGTGTCTGCCACACTAACAGCAGGTCAGCACGTTCAGTATGTACCCACTACTTAACTTTTGCATAGCAAGAGTTCTTGCCTAAGAAATTTAGTTGCAAGTGGCTTTTGCATCTCAAAAAGGAGAGAGAGAAAGTAGGAGAGTAGTTCTTCCTTTTATTTTTTTCTGGACTGTGACAAAAATTGAGAGTGGTTTGAGGAGAGGGTAGCTCACATTAATGACGTACAAATGTAGGCTATTTTTGAACTCATTCGAACACTGTTGATTTAATATCCAGACCTAGACACTCTGTCTTTGATGTATTTTTTAATCAACGTAATGTTGATAATGAGGTATCGATTCAGGGTTTGTATGTCTCTTAAGACGAAAAACAAGAAACACCATGAAAAAAAAAAACCCCACATATGCTGTAAAAATGCAGAGAGTGGGTGAACAAAGAAAAATAGGTTAAGCTTGTGGCAAAAAAGGATGAGGCAGAAAGAAGAGATAAATATTCTAATGAAAATGTAGATACCATACATATGCATGCCACCTAGTTGTGCCAGTTTAGATTTGGTGAGTGTGTTGTTTCTTGTAGTCTTTATACATATTATGGACTTCCTTTAAACTAGAAAAAAAACCCATGGTTTTAATTAAATCTCTCTCGAATAATAAATAACCAAAAGAATAGTTTTAATTAGGAGAAAAAAGACTACAAACAGGCAAGACCAAAAAAATCACGGAGAGGTTCTGAAAAACACAATCTCTGTAACTTGGAAGAAGAATAAATTCTAAATCTACGTAATAGTTCATTGTATGAAACAAATTTCTGAATTACCGGCTCACCCATTTGCTGTGTCAACTGACTACCAGAAGGAATCCAAAATCTCTTTAGTGAGCGCAGCAGTAACTGGAATTGGATCAACATTAAAACCCAGACACTAAAACAACGTGCGGAGAAAGCTTTTCCCCAGTCCGGTGGTGTGAGGGCTCACAATGTCCTCCAGCTGCACCGAGGCTGCTTCATATATCTGACGGGCCATTTTGCACGGAGTGCCACTCGCCAAGGCCAGCTGCTCCTTACCTATCACACAATTCTGGAATTCCATCACCTGCGTTACAACGAGATTTTTCACAATCTTTTTAACAAGGGGAAAATCCACTGTGGACATCATTATGCATACTAACCTATGCAGATTTCCCATGTTTTTATGTTTTGTGTCCCTGATTTCATGTCTCGGATCACATTATACATTTAAGCTCTAGCGTTAGAACAGGTATTCCTCTACGTCTTCTAGGATTGTTTTCCTTTTTGTTGGTATTTAAGGGAGGAGATGCTTACTTTATGTCGATTACTGAGGAAAGTAATTTGCCCTGCTGCCTGAATTCCAAAAACCCACGTGAACGTGCTATTGGTTTGTTAGCTGCTCAGTATTGTCAGCGCTCGCAAAACCTGGGACTTTTCTTAAAAGTCCTCTTTCCTGGATTCATGTTATTAGAGGAGCAATACAGTTTTCACGTTAAAAAAAAAAAAAAAAAAAAAAATGGTCCCTAAGCCAATCTTGCAGTTTTAAAGTGTTGGGAATGCAGTACATCTTCCACAGGTGTTTGGCATTATGCATCTTTTGGTGTTTCTTTTTTTTTTATTTATTTCTGAAATGGAGCACAATGAGTATTCTGGAGTACTCCAAAGTATTTTAACAAAGTGTAGAGTGTCACTGTTACAAGATATCCTCTAAAATAATCCAGGCTCTGACTATTTTTTAAAAATCTATAGCTTAAAAATCTTCTAAAAAGCAATTAATTACACATGATAACTGGCAATTTACCTTGACATATTTGAGTCATGCCTAATTATGCAAGTAAAATTACGAGTACAGATCTTTACATCTAAACTGAGTACCATGGATCTCAGCAGACTACTGCTACACAGAAAGATTTAATTTTTTTTTTAATCTCTTGACTTCCAGGATTCCAAATTTTTTCTAAATTCTCCCCACTTCTGTTTTCTTTGAGTGTGAGCCCAAGAACTCTTACTTATACCAGGGTTCACGTAAATAATTATTATCTCTTGCAAACCAGGCTTAATGCATTTGAAGCAGGATCAGATAAGATTAAATCTGCACTGACTCCTCACGAACCTCAGATCTCTGAGTATGTCAAATTTGATCACAGAACCCATTATCAGTAGAATAATATCTCATCGGTAGATTTATTTTTTGTTGGCTTTCTGAGTTGTGTAAGTTTCCAAGAGTTCACATATTTCAAGGTTAACTTGTGGTCACACTGTTTCTTTTTAGGCAAATAAGATGTAGTATAACCCAATCTGTTTGAAGAAAGTGAGATTGCTGCTCCTTTATTTTTTTTTTCCTTCCTTTTTTTTTTTTTTTTTTTTTTCCTATCAACACAATTGTTTCTGCTCATTGGTGTCTCCCTCCCACTCTTTTAGCAGCTGCTTTACTGTGACAACTTACCTCCAGCAAAGTGGGAAGATGAGCAGCTGCTTGCAGAACCAAAGCCAATCTTCTGCCTGGGATCAGTTGGCAAGGATTTCTGTGAAAGAAGCGAGGATGCAGTAAATGATATGTGCTGAATTAATTGTACCTACTACCAGCCTGTCTCCAAAACTTGCTGGGAAATGTATCCATCCATTTGTGCAACAGCAACAACAACAACAACAAAAATGACTCCCTAATCATCTTTGAAGGTTAAAGAGATTTAACAAATCAGATCAGTCTATTCATGGGAACTATAGCAGGGCTGATGAGTTTTTTAAAAAATTCAAATTGCGTTTATTTCTTTTCAAATTTCTCTCAATCAGGTTTTTCAGTAAGGATGTGTGTATGCGTGCTATTTCTTGGTGTGAGGGAAGGGCTTTATTTATTTATTTACAGTTATGGTGGTGTTTTGGAGGTTGAGTCATCTGGTGATTCACTCTGTTCAGCTGCATAAATAATATTGCAAATCCTGACAGAGGACTAAGCTGACACCCTGTAATATTTGTTCCTTTAGACTTGCAGGTATGGAAAGGTTGTTGCAAATACCTTACTTCCTAGGGCACAAATGGTTTGTGTTGCCTCCACCCAGGAGGTGGGAATGAGAAGACCTCCTTTCCTGGTGCTCTTGTGTTTGGACTGAACTTAAATACCGCATGTCTGCCAAAAAACAAAATACTGGTGTATGCGCTGCAGGGCTGCTGTGAGGGATCAGGGCTTTAGGTGGGACTTAGCTAAATGCAAACCAAGGAAGAGACTAATGTTCTTCTTTTTCGGAATAGCTTTGAGCTTCCTACAAAAACCTTCCAAAAGACTATGGCGGAAGCACAATGGTCACCCAGGGAAAGGAAATCAAGTTGAGGATGGTGGGAGAGATTTTCTAGAAGCTGTTGAGAAAACCCGTTTGCTGTGTTAACAATGTTGTCTACCAGAAGACAGACATTGTTTTACTGGTATTCTTGCCCTTTCTAATTCAGGAGTTTGGCATTTGGTCACCGTAAGAAAATGCTGCATGTTGTGCACTCCTGAGGCAGGTGTCAGGTCTGATGGTTCAGGAGATCCTTCTCAGTAGCGTTTTCCCCTTCTTACCATGCATTTCCAGCCAAAGAGATGGGGACGATCCGTAGAAGAACATGAACCCATGTTCATGAAGAAGTCCCTCCAAAGCAGGCAGAGACACACAGAACGCGGGCATTTGCCACTGTGTTAATATAACTGGGAAATCACTGATTCTCTGCCCGGGAACAGAGACTGTGACGCGATACCTATTTGAGTTCTTCAAGTTTAGTTTGATTGAATTCTCTCCCAGCCCAAGCCTTGAGGGCATCCCTGTCTTAGCATGATAGGATTTGTTGATTCCTACTGCTGCATGATATTTGTGTGTCTTATAAAGTGTCTTATTTTCCTATAATCTCAACCTGCAGAAGCAGGGTGGTTAAGCTGCCCTTATGGCCATCCTGTGGAGAGCAAGCCAGTAATCGATCCTTGAAGATTTGGGGACAGATTAAGCAGTAGAGAGCTATCAGATCATCTCTTCTTACACAAAATCCTGAGTTAGATCCAGGTGAATGAGGACAGTCCGGAGCCTATTATAGCAAGGCTGGGATTAGAGCTTGCAGAAAAAAGGTGTGTTGGGTTTGGGTCTTTTTCTCTGCATGATGCAGTTACATCATTGGCACTCTGGGGTGGTGTTTTGGCTCCTCAGGAGGTCAGAGGGTGGGTTGCCAACTGTTGGAGGAAACTTCTACCCCTCTGACTTGCTGTGCTTGGGAGCAGGAGAAGGCGCTGGTCTGGAGGCCAGGCAGAGCAGCTGCTACTGCAGCAGTTGGCAGCAGTCAGGGTGGGTGATTTACATGTTCAACCATACAAAATCAGCTGAAAATCATTTAGCTGAATTCAGATGGCCAAATAATGTTAGTGTTTGCATTGCTCAGCATTTTCTTTTCATTCCGTTCCCCGCTGTCTAGCTGCAAAATATCCTGTGGGTTAGAGGATGGCACATAGAAGACTGGGCTTCAGAAACAACAACAAAAAGGGATGTCTCTCAAATACTGGGCTAGAAGTCATTTGTCACAAAGGGATTGAAATTAGTTTTCAAGGAGGTTTGTGTTCTAGCCACAAAGGTGCGTTCAATGATTCTGGCAGCGATACACCAACAAGGTTACTTCAAGACAAAAATACTTTGTAATTCCTGAAGTTTTGGAAAAAAAGAAGGAAATTTGGAATTCATTTTGTAACATTGGCAATTTGCTAAAAAATATTTTTTGTTTTATTGTCAATCATAATGTTTTTGCATCTGCATATGATATAATCCTTTCAAAAGAAATGCAATATAGCAGTGCCATGCTATTTTCAAGTCTTCATGCCTATGTTGGCCTTGAGACTGGATAAACATGCCACTTCCCATTGTGTGACCACTATTTTTGACAGTGAAGTGAGTTATCACCGAATGTTAATGCCTCTCATGTTCTCTTCATTATACATGCTCATTTTCATGACAAAGAGTGTAAAGGGAACAGAAAATGGTGCAAAATTAATACGTTCTCCTGACAATCTGGAGACAGCATTGCATGATCTTACACAGAAGGCACAGCTGGGGACTTTGACAACTGCAAGTGCACAGCTGCTTCTTCTACAAAGTTCAAAAGATATTCCATGTAGTTTTGTTCGTATGTATGCATGTGTACATATGGGTTTACGTGTGTCTGTATGGACAGCCTGCATAAGGTAAACAGGATTATATTTTAAGTCTAAACTACATTTTTGATTTTAAACTCTAACAACATTGATTCCTCTTCTCCAAGTTTTGGCTTGTAAAGTTTGCTAAACCTTATTAAGCATGCCTGAGACAAGGGGCAGAGTCAAACAATAGAGAGACAGATAGTGCAGGGCATGAGCTGTTCTCTGAGTCTTATGTTTAAAATTCCATTGGGTCACATTGTTATTATCATCATCATCATTGTCCATGGGCAGCTGATATTGGGGTTGTTAATGTATTTTTTATCTATGTTTCAAGTTCCAAAGAACAGTCTTGATTAGATGGCTAGCACATTAAACTTTGCCATCACTTTTGCATCCTCAAATTCCACCAATATGTTCCTGCAAACAAAAAAAATATGATAGAGAAAGCCAAGAACAAAAAAAACCTTGTACAGCGTTGTACAACTTTGGAAATAAAGACCCTGATTGCAAATATGCTGCTGATCCATATCTTTTGCCATTTAAAAACCTGGCCTGTATTAGTGGATAGATGACAAGAAGTACTTAGCAGACTTATTGTGAGATAACTTCTTTCATAATCTCTGTGTTTCAGAAATTTCCTGGTCCATATATATCTGTGAAAGAAAAAGAAAAATCTAAGCCCCATAACTATCCCAGGCTTTTGTGGCTGAGATCTGCCAGCAGAAGTTCTCTTGCCCTGGGCAGATATTTAAGGATTGCTTTCGAGAAGAAAAGATGGGAAAAACAACAGTCCTTCATATTTCAGAACATCACATCTCTGATGCAGATCTGCAAAACTAGCTAATCCAGAACAGCTGAATTGATGCCTGCAGTCAGCTCGTCTTGGGATTTCCGCAGAAGAGCCTGCTATATGCATTTCTCAAGGTAATGTTACAGATGAATTTATAGATAATGCCAGCCCCTCCTATTACTTACAGTAAAAATAAAAATATATTATTCATTATAAGGATGTTTAGGATGAGAAACTGGTTTTGAGAAACTGTAGATGACCAAAGAACTCCAGAGATTCCTGATATTGTCTGATTTTTCTAAAGAAACTGCATGATACTGAATTCTAGAATGTAAGCTGTTTTTTAAAATTGTGGCAAATTTTCAGCTTGGATCAAGAGCCCAATTTAAATCCATGAGATTCAGCTAGGAATGTGATCAACAGCAAAAACACAGGTCTAGGCTGTAGCTTATCTGCACTGCTTCTGTAGTCTCTAACGGAAGTGGATGGACAACAACTCAAGAGTGAAATCCAGTTTTACGTTAAATGAAGTTACTCTGCAGCTATAAATGACTGTGCTTTAACTTTTGCATGTTACCTAGTGCTGTGACACTTCATGAAGGCCTTAGAGTACTGCCTAGATAGCACATTCATAATGCGAGAGGGAAAGGGGCAGACGGTGTTATGAAATAGTGTCGCTACTTTACAAATACTGGGAAACTTTCCCCTAAAGTAAGAAAGAAGATGAGTCACAAGGAACCTCTGTGGGTATGGAGTAGAGTAACAGGAAAACAAAGGTGTGCGTGGGATAAGATAAGGACTCATTAGGAATGTTTCAAGGGAGACTTAAAATGAAGGAATAAAGGAAAGAATTTCTAGGTTGGGTCAATATTCAAGTGTCAGGCAAAAATTTTCTGGGCTATAGAAAGAAATCGTAATCACACTCTTCCTCCTTCCACTTCTAACACCAAACTCATCTTTAAAAGATATTAAGAAGCTGATAAATTGCAGTGTGCTTGGGTGTCCTAATTTACACCTCCCTCCAGCAAAAGGTGAATTTGTTAAGCAGTGGAGAAATCAAAGACACAACTTCTACATTGCCTCAGAGCCAAATGAAGAAGACACAAAATGTTCCCTTTGTGACCTGAAAGGACAAGCAGTAGATCAAAGACTTTGTTTTGCATAGAATCGAAGGGAAAGGGGATAGTTGGCTGAGAGCTTGTGATCAATAAACAGTAGCATGCTGATTCATAATGCAGCATCAGGCTTCAGACGATGACGCCTTCGGAAAATGAAAACCAAAGAGAAAAAATGGCAGGAAAAGATAAGGAACCACGACACGAAGTGATAGCTCTGAAGAGACAAGTGTTACACCATGGGCTTACACAATGAGGAGCATAAAATATAAAGATGAGTTACAGTAACATAGCGCTTTTCAAAATACATCTGCAGTCGAGTTAGCGAGTCAGAAAAACACAGAGAAATGGTCCTAAGAGTCTAATAAAAAGATATACTTTGATTTCACAAACCCCCTTCTAAAACTTTTTTTTCCGTAAGCATTTGTTTTTATGGTTGGTGGGGTGAGACAGAGGCGTGTGTGGGTTTGTCGGGGTCTTTTAATACTCTGATCTTTGCCTTGGACTTCCTGGGTGAACGTGTTACCACAGAAATGTAATATATGTGTTCCGTATGGTTTCATGCATTATGTGTGTGGGTTGTGGTTGCTGCCTGAGTTCCCATGATTATTTAGTGAGGAAGTTGCGTATAATTCCTGGCAGCATGGTAGTTTATCCGTTACTTTAAAGAACAGCTCATATTTCAAAATGTTTTTTCTAAGATCATTACAAAAATAAAAAACAAATGGCGAGGCTATCAGCTCTTGTTACCAACTGCCCAGCAAATGTAAAAACACTAAAAATAGCCACAGGAAGCAATAATTTCAATGACAAATTATAGAGCTGTTTACTTAGTGTGCTAAGTAATATATTTTTGATCAAAGATAAACAGTTTTAAAAGTTACATTTGTTTTGTTGCAGAGGAAAAAGGAAATTGCTATTCCCCGCAGGCTGATGTACCTTGTAAAGCAATCTGTCTTCAAACCCAGAATGAAAGAGCCAAAAAAAAAAAAAAAAACACCAAACCCCTCTGAATTACATGACAAGGCCCTTGAGATGCTGCTGGTTGCTCTCTGCTGTTGAGGACCACAGATGTCTCATATTGTGGGTCATACTGAGCATTTTCTGGGTTTTTTAAAAACGTATTATGAAGCAATTTAGGTTTATACGCGTCGGGTGGTTACAGATGTTTGAATACTCAACACTGTCCACTCACTGCAGCCCCATTTCAGTACAAGGTATTTCCCTAAAATCTTCATCCCATCCTAAGCGTGTGCCAAGGTTCCTTAATGAATAAACACTGGCAGATGTTAGCATGCATTTTACAGAACCTGCACTTCGAGGGTAAATCTGGCTTCACTGAAATCCTTGGAATCAGAATTGCTGGGAAATTTGAACTGCGGAATTTTTGTCTTGGGAAAAAATCCAGCAGTTACACTTCGTTGGAGTTGGCAAAATAATTACTATCCCCATTTCAACTTTGGGGGAAGACTCTGTATGCCTGTCGGGATGCACAGCACAGAACTCGCAGGACAGGGAGAAAGGAGGCAAAGGTGGTTTTCAATATCTTTGTTCCTTCCTCGGCATTAGGCTGCTTCTCTCTCAAGACTGCTTAAATAAAACCCACAGCTCAAAATGTTTTTGCCCTGGAATAGGAAGATCCCTTCACAATACCCTTCCCTTGTCCCATCCTGGTTATCAGCCCCTCCTGCAGAAGTAAACTTTGAAAGATGTTCCTTTGGAGTATTTTCACAGATGTCTTCTACAAGGGCTGTGCTGAGAGGTGGTGCTGTGTCTCCTGGGAAGGGATGTGAGAGCTTCGTTACAATTTTCTCTCTGCTTTTGAAGCATAACACTTAAATGACTTCTTTCTTCTGGTTCCCAAACTAAAAATGAGGTGAATGAAAAATAATCGTGTGTAAGGACTATCAAAATGTAACACAAGGAATCGAGATTTGTGAAAGCACATGATGGGCTTTAAATTCACTAAAGCTACAGTGAACGCATGGACCAAAGCAAGTTAGAAACTTTCCTAAAACAAAATTAATCCTAATGAGACACTGCTTGCTTCAACTGCACTGGGAAAAGTTGGATTTGTAGTTTAGGCTGAGGTCATACACTACAGCAGTAAAGAAGAAAAGTATTCTGTTTTCTTAATTTTGAAAAAGATGTCATTATGCCTTGGGAAGTATTACAATATTTTAGTAATCAGCTGCAATGCTCATTAGTCTGCCTATTATATCTGAAGCACTTGTATTTGTTGAAGTAGCAGCAGCTGAGATAAAAGAAATTTGAAAGTGAAATCATTACAAATTTGAGTCAGTGCCTTTTTCAAACTGGAAGCTCGCAATATTACCCTTAATGAGCTGATGCCCCAAACTCCAAAAATGGATTCATATTTTCTAACCTCTTTTGAACTCCTTATTAGAAGTTACTTTATGATCTGAATTTATGAAGAGATAGTATTTTCTGTTTACTGACTTCTTTCTTCAAAAAAAGGGGGGGGGAAGGCGGAAGGTTGCTAACTAGTTCACGAACCAAACTTCATTTCTCGAAGTAGAATACAAATTACTTGATAGAGGAGAAAGTAAGCTGAGGTAGATTTACACTGATACAAACAGAGCCACAGTTTTATGGCCAAATAAATTTAAATTAATGTCTGTCGGTTGAACCTATGTGCATCCTCAGAGTGTTATACTTTAAAATGAACTAAGAATTTGGTTATTTAAAAATAGAAACTCGAATGGAAAGGTGGAGGCTTGCATAGCTTATGAACTAATCCTGGCAGGAGTGCAGATGGAAGACTGCTTAAGGCAAAGCGGTTCATCTGCATATGGCAGATTTCAGGAACTGGGCCTGGATTAATCAGGGCCAAACATGGAAGAAATTCGCATAGAAATTGTTTATGTTTACATAGTTTCAAGTTTTCATTCAAACAAATTGATCAAATCATTTTAAAAAGGAGATTGCTATTGGTTTAATTATGAATTAATGGATTTTTTTAATACAAATCAATTGATTCCGTGTGTGTACCTAATGAACAGAAATACGCGGCAGGCAAACACTTGCATTTTAGAACCAGAGTAGGAGGAAAGTATCACTCTTAATTAGGCAATTCGAAAGTGAGATGTAGTGCTGTAGGAAAAGTACCAGATCACAAGAAATGAAAACATTTATGTTTTAATAGTTTCCTTTTGGTGACCTTAACTATGCTAACTTGTCTTTGATGAAGTATGACAGGTACTGTCAAGTTAAATGGTCAACATATTCATTATTTAAAGAATAACATTTTTCTAGCAATAGTCCTCGATGAGTTCAAGAATAAATAACCTTGTTCATGCAAGCCTTACAGCCTTTGTGCAAGTATTGCCCAGCAGTCCCAAGGTATGCGACTGTTCTGGAACAAAGGCTAGGATAAAATTAGGAAAATTGCTGTAAAAGAACTTTGCAACTTGTTCTGAACATTTATTTCTATCTGTGCAAATACTTCAAAATGTAGGCCTACGCTTTTATCACCATGCTATTTATTTGTGCTAGACTGTACTTAGTCCTTCCAGTAGATTGTCTTTTTATCCTGGATAGGAACCTGTAGAAGAGACGATGGAAGGCCAAAAAGTACAACGTTGTTGAGAATTGTCCATCTAAGGCTGTAAAGCTAGCAATCTATGTGAAAAGGATTTATTTTTACAGAATCACACAGATTCTGTGTGATTTTTATTTTTAACAAAGAAAACTCTAGCTGCTCTTTGTAAACACAGAAGTAATCTCCATCTTCCAGAAAAAAAAAAAAATCCAAAAAATTAATCCAAAACAAAGTTATGACTTTGGAATTGAGCAAGCCATAGAAGATGGGATGTGACTTTCTAAAGAACCATGAGACTTTACAGCTGGAATTCGTCTTACCGAAGTTGAGCTAAGAGTTACGCATTTGACCTCAGCTGATGACCTCAGTTCTTTAGTCAAAAGCAGAGAGAAGACAGCCCTTCAAGTCAGCATCTCTCCTGCACGCCTAGAAGTGCCCACCTCTCTTCCGCAGCTATGAAGCTGGAATAAGACATTTAGATTAAACACAGGTCAGAGTCATTAACTTGGATTACAGTTAACATTTCCATTTTCACTTTGGTAATATTCTGTATTTGCTGATGTATTTAGAGTATGTGGCACAGTTTTCGAATAAATATTTTGCATCTGTGGATAGATTAAGTGACTCTTAACACCAAAGTCTGGCGTACTATGATATTTTTTTTTCTTTTGATATGTATGGACACATCAACAGATTCAGATCTCCACCCAAAGCCTCTTTATAATCTCTTTATATACCTATATAACAGTATTTGACAAAAATCCCTCTGACTTCACACAGTGTCTTCTCATAACTTTGGAAGAAGGATCTTCCTACTAAAAAGACAACCATTATTTTAGGTAGAGTTGGTATCGCTTCTGGTTGGTCAAACATGGTTCTTTTTGTTAAGGCAAATCAGGAATGAAGTGTAAAAACCTAGAGACACATAGACCACTTTCCTCTCTTCCTGCTAGATTCACTTGACCAACTGTACATGAGAAAAAATAATGTCTTCTGACCTTTCCCATGACTGACGTATAACCCAAAGCCTGATAGCTTATTACCTGCCTCGTCACCTATAACGTTTGTAAGGATGTGATGAGTTACCATACGGCCGTGTTGACCACACCGCCCATAATTCATAAATAGAGTTAATAAAGTATCTCCACTGGTAATTTTCAGTAAGTACGGTCTTCTTGACAATGTCTACCACATACCATGTTGCTACTAATCTAAAAATTATCCAAGATTTTTTTCCATCCAAGTGCAGTATTGGACTGATTAAATAAATCTGCTTATTGTTTCTCTCAAATGGCAGTTCCTGCTGTGTTTCTGGACACATCTTTGGCCAACACTGATTATGTATTTTAATGTTTATATCCAGTTCTAACCTGATTTTTTGCTGGGTGGAAAATAAATTTTGATTTCCTTTAAATGGCTTTGATTTTATTAAACTTATTCCTTGTGAAGGAATCCAGAATTACAGATGTTTTTTCAGTTGCTGCACTCAATTTTCTTGCTTGCTGTCTTTGTCATGGGTTTTTCTCCAAAGTATGATACCTGCCAGGAAGATCACATGAGAGGAGGGACGTTTTTATAATGTCTTTTTTTTTTTTTTAAACTCTGCCCCTAAATGAGAACCAAAGATAAAATGGTTCATGACTTCCTCTTATTTGAAGGTTTGCGATAAAATAGAAAAACAGGCACATTTACTATCACAAGGTTAGGGTTTGACTTTCTTTTTCCTGACGTCTTGTGTGAAGAAATGTAGCCAGATACTAATAGTAGGCTTTTTTAACCAATAATTGGTGTTGGTAATAAGGGCTGAGCTGACAGCCAGCTGTGCTACTGCCCTCAGTCCTGCAGTGAGGAAGGGGAAAGGAGTCTGCAAATGATTACCAACTTCAAGTATTTCTGGCAGTCAAGGTTTCATTAAAAAAAATTAGTAAAATACCTTTTTACTTTTAAAAATGTTTCCTGCGTTTGAAAAAAAAAGGTCTGTATGAAGACTTTAGAAGAGAACTGCTGCGAACTGCACAAATCAAGGGTACTGCCCAGTTGGGCTGCCGGCCTACATTGTAGACTTAGTCTTTAGTAAAAACTCTTCTCCTCCCAATTAAAGAATAAAGGTTGAGGAGCCTGCAGGCCTTTCCAGTATGTTTGGTGTGACTTTTAACCCCTCATTTTACCCTCTTTATATGGCTTTCCTTTATACCACATTCTCTGTTATGTCGGTGGCGCCCAGTAGTGTTGTCGTGGGTCAGACTGGGTTAGCACTTTTGTTACCGACTTTACTTCCCGGGGCTGTGTAAGTCAGCTGTAGAAATTAATCACAAATTAAAGCTTTACATGCATACGTTATGTAGAGATCATTTTCTATCTTTTTCCCATTTACCTTCCTGTTATACGGTACACAAACCTTGGTTAAGTTGGCTAAGGCACTGTGGGGTTTGGGTGAAGATGAGCGATACAAGGTTGAAGAAAGCATGACCAGCAAGAGCCTGGATTCTCGTCCTGTCATCGTTATTTTTTTTTGCCTGTATAACATCTTTTATGCAATTATCTTTAAGTATGCCACAACTCTTACATTCCTGCTAAGTCATCAGGGGACCACGGATTTTCTTATTCGTTGTGGTGAAATTTGCCAAACACAGGGAGGTTCACATGGTGTACCCATGTAGAGACTTGAACTGAAAGTCATTTAGTTTTCCTACCACTCATTTTATCAAGAAACTAAACTTCCTCCATTTTACAGAGCATCTGAGGCAAGTGGAAGTTTGGGAAGTTGTCTGAGATCATTGAAAAGAAGTCATTTGTTTGAAATACATTTTTTTTTTATTTATTAGTAATTGTTTCTGATAAGCTATTATTGCATGTACAGGAAATAATGGAAATTTTTTTCTGGCTGTTCATTACACAATGAGAGAAGCTATTATACTCTATTAGGAAAACAGATGACATTTTAAATCTGTCTAGATTAAAAGTTTGCTTAACCTGGTATGTGTTGTTGAGTAGGGGACTTTTATGTATAGACTTCCCCAAGGGTGCTTTGTACACAAAAAATCTAGTTTGAAGTGCTGGATTCTATGATTCTATGACGTGAAGGACAGTAGCATCACATTCTGCTCTTTATTCCTCTATTAAAATGCACCAGTTTTTAGTGTCCAAGGTTCCTCCATAGCCACAATCAAGAAAACCAGACATAAAATGTCATCTGTTTTCTTAATATCGTGTCCCTGTTTGGGAGAGTGCAAGGTGCAGGTCATGCACAGGGCGCAGACAAAGTGAGATGTGAAATGCACCTTCCTTACACAACAAGGACAGAGCTGTACACACGCAGTTGGAGCTATTTCAGCCTTTGAAGAAAATCAGAGTCATAGAATAGTTTGGGTAGGAAGGGGCCTGCAAAGACCATCCAGTCCAACTCACCTGCCCTGGGCAGGGAAATCTTCGAGCCCCATCCAACCTGGCCTTGAACCCCTCCAGGGATGGGGCATCGACCACCTCCCTGGGCAACCTGGGCCAGGGGCTCACCACCCTCATTGTAAAAAATTTCTGCCTTATATCTAGTCTAAATCTACCCTCTTTTGCTTTAAAGCCATTCCCCCTCGTCCCATGGCTCCCCTCCCTGCTCCAGAGTCCCTCCCCAGCTTTCCTGGAGCCCCTTTGGGACTGGAAGGGGCTGGAAGGTCTCCCCGGAGCCTTCTCTTCTCCAGGCTGAACCCCCCCAGCTCTCTCAGCCTGTCCTCACAGCAGAGGGGCTCCAGCCCTCCCAGCATCTCCGGGGCCTCCTCTGGCCCCGCTCCAACAGCTCCGTGTCCTTCTGCTGTTGGTGCCCCAGGGCTGGAGGCAGCACTGCAGGGGGGTCTCACAGAGCAGAGCAGAGGGGCAGAATCCCCCCCTCGCCCTGCTGGGGGTGAGCCCAGGGTGCAGGGGCTTTCTGTGCTGCCAGTGCATGTTGCCTTCTCGTGTCCAGCTTTTCACCCTCTAGTATACCCAAGTCCATTTTTCTGCAGAACTCTTAATTCACTCGGATTGAATCTTTTTTCTGGAACAAAGTGAGAAAGAATTTATATAGGCAGTATACACATGTCTATATATAAAAATACTGGGGAATAGTGGATAATTGAATAACTGATTTTTGGTAGAGAGAGAGAAACTCCCTTGATGGAGAATCAGATACTAAACTGATTCTACTACTTAGCTTAAAAGCCTGGAAACAGTAAAAATAAGAATGGAAAAATAATGAAAACATTGAAAATTTATAAGTGGAGTCTACTAACATTATTTATAGCACGTACTTTGATACTAAGTTCTCTGAGCCACATCTTCAACCCAAAAGAGCATTGCAGAGAAAGGCTACACCTGGGAAAAGAATGATAGAAACATTATTTTAAAGGGTGTTTACATAAACTTTGATGTTACTGGAAGCAGAGATAATGAACAACAGCTTACAAGTACAGCAACGAACTAAAATTAGAGTGAGAACTTACAGGAAGACGAAAGCATCCAAATCCTAAATCTACAAAAAAACTTATCTCTTACAGTGTTTAAAAATAGCATTTTCTGTTAAATATTTTTAAGGCAAAAATACGTCCTTATTTGGAATAAGGTGTTTTTTAAAAAGCTGTAGTTGGGAAAAACTGGAGAGGGAAGGCTTATACTATTCTCTGTGTATCTGTAAATGAGGAAAATGTAAAATAAACCTCTGTACAACAAATGGCTAGCAAAATGAGGGTATAAACAGATAATGCAACATATCCATTTTGTGTGCTTTTTGTTGTTATTTGAGAAATTTTTACCATTTGAAAATACTTCTTGTGGCAATTAACAAATTAGCAGTTTATGTGGATGAAAAAAAAAAAAAAAACCCTTCAAGTTACTGGGTTACAAAGTGAATTGTTCTGCAGCTGCAAAATCAAGTGCCTTAGCTGAGTTAATGCTTTTCATTTCTTTTGCATGTGTCAGCATTAATGGAGGCAGGCTTCTATAAAGCATTGCATGTGAAGATGGTGCTGAGCAGACTAGATTCAGTTCTGTTGAATGCTTTTTGCATTTTTTTTTTTTTTTTTTTTTTGGAATAACGCACAAAGGGAGACTTCAAATCAGGCTGAACTTCAAGCAAAAGTTAATGCTATTCTCTTTTGGGTTCAACCACCCACTTTGCTTAAGGTCACTAGTTGAGGCTAATGCTGCACAGAGGGGCTGCAGCAAACTTGGCATCTCCTTGATTAGGCTCCCTGCTGATCTAATACACATACCAGCTCACTTGCCAAGTCAAATAACACATTTAGTGAATTGGAAATAAGATTTAAGTGAGCCAGCACAATGCGGCTTGCCCTCTCATCTTTTTACCGAATCCTTCTCTTTGTATGCTAGACTGTGAAAACTGCTCTTGTTAGAGGACTTAATCTTCATTTTTTCCTGTAGATTATTTGGAAACAGGTCAATTGAATGTTGGAGCTGCTAACTCCTCCTACCAAAGAAAGAAACCGCTTGTGGCATACTGATTGCATCATTTAAATGAAAGGCTGTTATTATTAAAAAGAAAATACTGTAGTATAAGGTTCTTTTAGAATGAAAAAAAAAATTCTAGTATTAAATGCAACCCCTTTTTAAATAATGTGTTTATTCTTTTGTCTTCAAGTGTCTTTTCTCAAGAGTGTTTTGCATTAACTGCTGGTGAGTAGTAATTGATGGGGTTGATCACATCAGTACATATATTCATCTCTTGTGGCTGTACTACAGTAGTTAATTCTTAAATACAGTAAGATACATTAGAGCGACATTTCTATAGGACATTTCTATAATGCTTTTCTTAAAAGCAAAGTAAATCACATGGCAGAGTGTTTGACTTTGAACTGTTCTGTATTTTAACGAAAGAAAATCAGGACTAAAATTAAACCTTCACAGTTTGTTCTCAGCTTGTTTTTATTATTTTTAAAAGTAGAGAGGTTACTGTGTGAAGCATAATTTGAGATTTAGCATAGATTTGTCATAGACTTTAATGCCATTTATGCTGTAATAATCTGTAACTGTCCCATATCTCCATGTTAGGTGTTCAGGGTTATGATGTGTATTGACTTTTTTATGATCTTCTTATCTCTTCTGGTTATACAGATTTATGGGCATCTCTTCCTCATCTAACTCCTGAAATAAGAGTTTGCTTTCTGAGGTGCTCTTGGTTTTTTTCTTTCTTTTCTTCTTTTTTTTTTTCCTTTTATGTTTTTTTTAAACAAACACAAATGTACCATAATGCAGAGTCGGAAAAGGAGAAAACTGACATTTACAGCATCTCAGCAAAGACAAGAGATTTTAAGTACTGCATTAAAAGGCAAAAATTTATCTGTCTGACCTACAACTGCAGGATAAAATGGTTCCTTCTCTTCCAGAGTAATGACCAGTGCACTTGACTTCTAATGAATTCCCTTACCACATTTTAATCTCCAGTTGAGGTTTTTGAGGTGTTGGCAAAACATCGTGGCATATTTTTTGTGGCCATTGATGTAGAATGTGCTTATTTGTCCCTGCAAGCTCTTGAAGCAAAGGAGCAGGGAGGAAACACGTTCGGTTTTCAGAGCCTCCCGTGTTTCTGCAAAGGAACGGTGGAGCAGACGCCATTCCTTGCCGTTGCCCACCGAGAGGAGAAAGTGCCGAGTTACCGGCATGGATCCATAGAGAATTGGGGCGGCAATCCTTAATAGGTTTTAGATCGAGTGACAAAAAATGAAAGGTTAGGAAAAAGAGGCACTTCTTTCTTGCTTTCAGAATCGTTCACAAACCAAAGTAATATTTCTCATTCTAAGACCTGATTTTCAGCTTCATATTGGCTTGCCCAGGCTGAACCAGCAAAGAGGAAAACTGCGCGGTTCAGGCCTCATGCTAAACACTTTAAAAGTTTCAGTTAAATTGTTTAGCATTTTCCAAGATCAAAAACTGTTTAGCATTTAAATTGTTTAGCATTTTCTGAGATCAAACATGAAAAAATGTAGGGGTTTGTCAGTAGCTTAAACATTTAATTAGGAAGACATGTCCTTCATTACTTGAGGAAACAACTCAAAGCGTGTTTGAGAGCAATCCTGAAACCAGAGAGACGTCTCCTGCTCTCATTAAGAAAATCCTTCAGCAGCAGCTCAAGACATTTTGCATCCGAAAAGGTGAGGATGCACATACTCGGGAAACGGCTGCTAGAAAGGGCAGCCGAATCCTTTGAAAACCGTATCTGCAACCGTGGAGCTGCTGAGAACGAGGTTGTCTCAGCATCCCAGGCACAGAAGGAGGACGAAGAGATGAGGATAGCTGGTCACAGAAGAGTCTCCCTCTGCAAATGCATGCACGCATCCTAGGGTCTCTGTGGTATTAAGTGTACATCTTGGAAAATGGACAAGGAAGGAAAAAGTGTTTTGCCATGCTCCAGAGGTGAATCTGCCGCTACAAAGTACTTTTCCTGTGGTGTTTCGCCAGTCACTGAAACGACTGATTGCAAGGTGGCCGTTAATTGTGAATCCTCCAATGTCACTGAGATCTCCCTTCATCGAGTGAACACATTGTATTTTTGAATACGTATATAAAATTCTATAAAAAGAGTAGATTCTGCAAATCCACCTATAGGTATTTTAAGTACGGCACTTGGAACTAGGGGCCAGCTTTTTGGTGGTACAAGCCTGGCTGCTTCTGTAGGTACACAGAAGTGCCGGCGGAAAAGAATTGCCCATATCTGTAAAGCATTCGGATATTTTAAGAATGGGCGACATTTCCATAGGGAAGTAAATTCTGTATTCAGTCTTAGCCTTGGATAGCTTGCAGTCAACCAGGATCACTCTTCCCCTGGTTTAGTAATCAATGGTATGTTCTTAACTTGTAAGTATTTAAGTTTATAAATTTTAACAAGCTTTTACATAACTTCCTATATTTTGTAGAATATATGTATGTATGTAAAACACTTCCCTCATTCAAACAGGTGCAATGCTTCATATTGGCTTCAGTAAATAAATTAAAGGAAAGAAAATGTTAAAGTTCACAGTTTGCATTTTCCTTGCCTCTGCCGCGGCACATTTTAAACTCATAAGTCTAATCTTTCAGTGGTTCAAGAATCCACATAAATCTATGCCTCCCTCTTTTTTCTTTTGATAGATGTTAATATATTTTTGTACTCATCTATCTTGCTATATTACTCCATTATTATTACTTAATTGCACTGTTATGAAGCCCAGTGTCATTAACATCTAACCCTTCATGGAACACGCAAAGTTGAAGGGTTTGCAAGGTACATGTGGGTGACTGACCCAAATGTTCAATCTAGTTTCCCAGAAACTCATGCCTTGTTTTGTTCCTTAATGCCATGCCACAGCTAACCCAAGTGTAAGGTGTTAGAACAGTGAAGCATTTTCACCTCGCTGTAGTCTGTCAGCAGAGGAACATAAAGGCAGCATATTAATGCTTCTCCGGTTAGAGAGTGTAATTTCTCTACGTTGATGGCTTTCCTCTTGTTGTCTTGCAACTGTATGGGATGACTCCTACCCCATTAAGATTTTAATAACAGACAAGTTTTATTATTAATGGTCTTAAAAGGACCTACTGCTCCTCAGATTCAGTGAGCAACTCATCAAAGGGTAGCGCGTGAGGTGAGAGCAGCTGATGTCCAAGAAGGAGTTGATGAGACACGAGCGTAAAATAAAAAGACATTGGTACTGGGGGATCGTGACTTAGCATTTTTCAGGTTTGGATCATTTCACTCCATCTGCCAAAATTCCCACGCTACTTTCCATCAGACTGCTGTTACGTCTTTTTCCAAGCTATACCTTATCGGCACGCACACAGCTGCCACAGATATTGACTTTAATGATTTCCACTGGGTTTCTGATACGGTGTTTAATACAGATGCATATTACTACTTGTACGGACAATAGTGTGGCTCATGTTCAAAAGCAAAGCTAGTTGTAAAGGACATAATCAAATTGGTTTTCGCACTATTTTTAAATTATACCTTTGCCTGCTTTTCCTTTTTTAAGGTAGAATCATTTAAATTTGATTCATAATTTGCCTCCAAATTTCAAGTAAAAATCTGAAATGGCACAAAATTTTATATATTTCTACGGTAAAAAACACTCTAATGTAATGGGGTTTTGCCTCTGACTGAAAAAAAGATTTTAGGTCCCTAACTTACACTGAAATGGGTTTGAACTAGGCTTATAAATACCACTGTGAACTGTCTAAATGAGTGTTTTTATGAGGAACCAAGAGGAAAACCAATACCAATTTCTATGTGACTTGAGTGCAAAGCCTTCATTTACTCAAAAATGTGCAACTTAGATCTCAATAATTCCTCGGTGATTTATTCATTAAATTAGACATATTTTTAATATAAGAAATGCAGGTCTTTCTTATATCCACAGTAGATCTATGCATATAAATTTAGATCTAAGTAGAAAAAAAATCACTTCTAAATAAATTTGACCCTCAAATTACTTTTTCAAGCTATCATTTTTCTCCATTAGGTACTTGTTGCTACATTGTAACAATCAATTATTTTCAAAATAAAGGAAATAAGCTTGAAATGTACTTTGACAGAAATTAGCCTATCCTGTGGCCAAGCCTAAAAACCTCTATACGGACAAAGTAGTTTTAACGTATTGTTCCACTGCAGCAAGGTCAAAGAAAAGATCAATAGATCATATAGTCTCAATATATTCTTACCATCTTGTCCCTGTGAAATATGGATATCCAATAGGAAAGTCAGTGTAGTAGTGTAGTATTACCAAAAGAAAAAAAAAAAAAAGTCAAGCCTCTTGAATCATTACATTTGAATCAATAACCACCGGACTTTTCAAAAGATATCATAATTTGAACTCTTTCAGATATTTGGTCCTTTAGGGGTTTTCAAGGTTATTCTACATGACACAAAATACTGACACCTCTTTTAGTAGCAGACGTAGCGCAGAGGTGGTACTGTTAATTAGTTCTGACAAAGTTCTATAATACAGTTATTTTTTCACTGCTGAAAAAGCTCATGGTGTGTCCATAAAGCACACTCCACATCTCCCAGTCATCACGTAGTCAACGTTTTTCTGCAACCTAGGGGAGTACAGGTGACATTTTGTAAGCTACTGCTAACTTTGAAGGCTCATTCTGATCCATAGTGTGATTTAGGTCTATAAGTCATTTTGATACATTTGAAAGGTTTCACTTAAAAAATGCCGCTGTTAAAATAAAAAGGCCGATAGTTTGAACAATCACATGACCCAAATAACTGGCCAAACACTGCATAGGGTAAGATTTGTGGTGAAAAGGATGAAATCTGCCCCATTGGGAAGTAAACATCTAGTGTTTATTCCCAGAGGAGCTGAGAATTCACAGCTCATTTTTCTGTTCTGGGTTCCAGTGCGGCTATAGCACATTATTGTTACAAAGAAGATGACAAGATGGGTCTCCACGGAAAAGGCAGGCTGGAGTACAACTTCCAGAGTTGTACATACTGTGTAAGTATGTGCTTTAAGTAGCTTAAAATAAATTTTACAAAGATTGTGTGAAAACGTTAGGCTTAAGTTCGAACTTGACTATAAAAATTTCATTTATGCTCAGGGTAAGAATTCTCATTTGAAGGAGTAGGTACATTTCAACACATTTAAATGCACACCGTCATTAGGGACAACGCATTAGAGTATTCCACTCCTCTGTGACAGGTAACATATTTTTTTTCCCTGTCCAAGAGCCTTTTTTTAACATTAAATTAACAGCAGAGCAAAAGGAAAGATATGGAAGATCTGCTTTTTGAAGAGCTTCCTATACTCCCATACAACTACAATCACAAAAAAAGCAGGAAAATAACCACCCACACTCAAATAACAAGAGATACAGAAACAGCTCCACGAAAATCTAATTCCATGGCACCTCATCTTCTGAAGCCAGCATGCTTTTGTGATGTGGAAGCAATAGCACAAAACCTCAAGAGCAAATTTGGGATTCTAAACATAAGAAGAAGGTGGAACAGAAAATGAAGGATTATATCTCACTGTATTTGCCTGATGCTGTAGCGAACTGTGTACTACTGCTGCCTTTGCCTTTGAATCTCATACATACAGCAAATTGAAAGTTCCGTAAAAATTAACAGTAAACAAAAGCACAGGAAAATATTCTTTTCAGGAGGCTCTTAATTCAGAACTTTTGCAAACTTAATACTTTTAAGCTCTTCCAATAATATTTTTTTTAACAGCTTATTAAGATAAGAAACACAATCTGAAAATAAAATACGGTGAGTTGCAAAAAGAAGTGCATATTTAAAACAGTGAATGTGTAACTTTAGTTACAGGAACAAAAGCTCCCTCGTGCCCCTTAAAGGACTTTTTTTGTATCGGTTTTACACTCTGTTTGATTCGTGTTCTCTCACTATGCCTTCCTTCAACACACATGCAACAATATTGAACTCATTTCAATTTTTACAACACTGTAAAATTGTTCCTGCATTTTCTTATTATCTGAGTTGATGGACTAATTAGAAGCAGTCAAGGTTATATCTAGGTGTTCCAATAAAAAATGGTTCTAATTGCCCCGAGACTGCGGATAATTCAATTACAAATCTTTTCAATTTGATTCATTCCTTTCTTCCTAAGGAAGGATTATGTTGATGGGTTTCAGGTAATGGAACTGGGTGGCTTAGGAGGGGCATTAAAACATCCTTACAGCTTTAACTAATGTGATTAAGTTTTATGAAGTTTGTTTTTCTTCTTAAAATCTTACAGAGGTCAAGTATTCATGTGATTCCCTTGGAGCAGTGGTTGAGAAGTTGGTTAAGTTGAGGACAAGGTAGTAATCTCCTGAAATGCGCTCATTAGTTCTAAAAAGATTTGAAAAAGTTGTTTCCCACATCACACAACCTCAGTTAATAAATGAAAAAAAGCATAATACTTTTCAAGTCCTTAATTAGTGATTCTCAGTACGGGACCTCTTCTTGGATAACACCCTGTTATCGGTTCACACTCCTGTGATCATTACTGAGTAGACAGTCAGGGTTGACAAATATTTTGAAGTTGAGTTCAAACCTTTGCCCTGTCAGTAATCTAAACTGAACTAGATACTTACTGAGCTTGCAAGAAAAGATATCATTATGAACTAGGACAGGAGAGAGAAATTTTTTAATTTTCCGAAAATTCATCTACTTTCCTGTTAGAAAAATGCGTCTGTCATAGGCTTTGTTCTCATTTTCATAGTCTTATTTGTTCTTATTTTCATAGTCGCATGTGCCTGCATGTTTTGCACGGTCATAGTGGCAATTCATATTAGAAACGCAGTAACTTAGGCCTTTAAAATATTGCTAAAATATGTTTCTTACTGGTAATCTGGTACTTGACACATCAGGAAAGGTGCCAAGTGAAGATTCAGTGTCTAAATAAATCATACTGTGTCATGAAATGCACTTTGGAACATGGGCGGTATTAATAACGCCCCGAGAACATCCACACCAGTGGTGGAGAGAGTCTTAACTCCATTTTCAGACCCGGATCTACCGTTGCCACCCCTGAAGCTGGTGATACACTGGAGGAATAGGGGATTCTTGCCGACACCTCTGTAAATTCTGCAGATGTGACCATGTTCAATTTGTGGTTCATTCGTAGGTTTTGGTTCACATTTCTTGCTTACTGTCACGCAAATTATGAAATGTTCTAATTTTTGTTGCCAAAATGTTTAAGGAGGCTAATTTTTACAAATGAATGAGCATATATTGATGAAAATACTTGCCTTGACACCGGTTAACTGCCACTTTTAAATGCTGAGAGGCAGAGACAGCATTTTTTAAATCTGTCGGTGTTCAGCATGAATGAAAAGGATACGGAAGTTCATACAAGCAGATGTCAAAACATCAGAAGTTCACTCTGTAGAGAAACTTCAGTCACATTGCCATAACTGCGTGACAAAGGGTGGCAAAGATTTCTCCCGCCATCAGTTATTGGGGTGCAAGCCTGCTCTGACGCAGATGGCTCATGGAAGGGCCCCAGACAGCGGCACAGCCAACCCTCCGTGCTGCGGCCACGTTATTTCCCTGTGCTGATTTTCCAAGTCTGCTCCCATAGAATCAATGCTATCAGAAGAAAAATTAAAAAAAAAAAAAAAAAAAGAAAAAAAAGAAAAAAGAAGAAAAAGAAAAAACAGAGATAAGAAAAACCAAAATAAATAAATAAAA
>NC_071497.1:3056356-3078856 GCF_028500815.1 Rissa tridactyla | reverse complement strand
AAGACTTTGCCAGGAGCATTGTTCATAGCTATTTATTATGCCCTCTAATAACACAAAGAGAATTGTGCAAAAGACAGAAGGAATATTAAACTTTGTCAACATGAGGACATTAGAGACATAAACATAAAGTTTTATTTCTGGGGGCTATTGGAGGACGGCATGGAAGGGAAATTAATTTAGGACAGAGAAGAATAAGTATTAAAAGAAAACTTTTCCAACCTGCTTCATATGGTCTTGTTTTGGAGAGGCCATAAAGTAAATAGGTATTTCTGATTTCCTGAGAGCTATATTAAAAACAGAAATCCATGCCGTCTTAATATTCTGATTAAAAGACAAAGACCTTACTGATTTGACTATAATAATCTTGTTCTTTGAATCAAACGATGAATATGGAATGTGAGATATGAATTGGATTGTGATGGTCTGGGTCTAAAATTAGACCCTGAAACTGAAAGAAGCGAGAGGCCTCTCATCGCAGAGAAACGTCTTATGAACTTGTCGGCGAACCACAAAATAATTTCATTACAGAAAAAGTATGGAAACATCAGTGGAAGAGGGAAGCTAGCGAGGGTAAACGTAGAGAACGTGCAGAGGGAGCATGGGAAGAAACGTGATGGTAAGGGTCCCATATCGTACAAAGGTCTCGGAAGAGAATTTTCTCAGGACCTTTATTCAGACACGTAGCAGGGGATAAATTCATGACAATTAAATGGGAATGAATAAGAAAAATACATTCACAAGCGCCAGACAGACCAACCACCAGAGCACTCCCTCTTGCCAGCCTCGCAGACTTTCTACAGCCATCACGACAGCCAGCATACGCCAGACAAAAGGCCAACCAAACACCCAGATGATGCTGCTGGAAAATTTCATGCTACGGCTCAGCATCTGGGCTGCAGAGCTGCCAAGTTCACCCCTCGGGTGCCCGGAGTGGTTGGCTCAGATGCCGGACCAGGCAGAAGGGGAGTGGGCAACACGGATGGGGGGTTGCAACACTGGCTTCGTGAGAAGGAGCTGCGAGTGCCAGGCGGGTAGGAGAACCTCAGGACCTGCCAGCGAGGTTTAGAGCTTGTGAAATTAGCCACCAAAGTTTATGAACACGAATTTCACACATTGACGAAGCAAGAGAGAGGCATTGGCTTAATTACTGAGGTCTAACATCTGCAATGAGACCCAGCAGAATCATCTTCCGAGAGCTCAGAAGACGTTCAGGAGTGTAAAACCTGGATCTCGCCCACCCGCAAGAGGATTGTGTTCCGCTTCTTTCAGTGAGCAGGTTGGCTTGGGCACCAGGAAGCATTATGCCCTTTCTGTCTTGCCTGTAAAGAGAGGATAAAAATGGATAAACAAAGCTGTCCACACACTTCACAGAATTCTTCTGTAAAAAACGGTGCCTAGCAAAAACTTCCTGTCACTGTGGTTTACAGTATCACCATTAATGAAACATATCTTGGTGAAAAGCACAGATGTATGGATTTTCACTTGCTAAACACAATAAAATCAATTATTTACACAAAATTGCTGACATATACTTCACCTCATCCCCGTAACACACATAAAAGTATTACGGTTTTCTCCAAGAAACTCGCTGAGGAAAAATTATGACTTCTAAGAACTTTGTTTGGGAAAAAAGAAAGGATAAACCTAAAAGTTTAAACTGCCTGCAGAGGTCAGGAACGCTCCCGTAGTGTGAACAATCCTGGGTGTAATGGCATTGAAGTGCACCTACGGCTGCAGAGAAAAGGTGTTGCTTTCCTCTCGAGCAGCGTGAACAGCCTCTCTGGCCTCTCGTGCTCCCGGGGATGCACAAGTGTGGGCATCTTCAGGTGCTTTCAGCGAATCCACGCCACTTGTTCGCCCAGCTCCGTGCAGCGCTGCCTACGGGGGGTTAAAATCGGACACGTCAGGGCTATATTTAGAGGGAGGAGAAGCCCGAAGGAGCTCATGCATAATGAACTATTGTATGCACGGAGTTGTTTTTTTTCATTTGTGCCCAATCCTTTGGTAATTCTCCAAGAGAAGGACACTTGCTGGATTTGGAGATCTCTGGGGAGAACTCCGTGTTGCGGTGGCGGGTGTGTGACGAGCAGCCGTTGTGGCTGAAGCGCGGGGGCTTTATCACGGAGAAAGCCCCCCTTGCCGCACGCGCACGCTGCTGGGCTGGTCCCGCGCGCGTGGGATTAGCACGGACCTGAAAGATTCCAGCAACAGGAAGGGATTTTTTTTCCTCTCTCTCTCACATGTTTTCTTTTAAAGGCCTGTGGTTTGCAGCGACTGGTGAAATTCACCAATAAAAAGTGACATTTTGCTGAGCAAACTGTTGAACATGAAAACCTCATCAGTAGATATCGGGCTTATCACTACTACAGCTTTGCCTACGCTCTTTTTTTTTTTTTTTAAAAGTACCCTTAACGTCAAAATCAAGATTTCAGACCAGCAATATTTTTTAGATTGCTTTGTTAGAGCCAATGTCCTACAGCTTTGCAGAGCACCAAGAATGAAGGTGAATTTTCACCCAAGTGGCTGCCAATATGTGGAAAATTTAGGTAAATAATTTGTTCTTCCGATCCTTCTGATCCTGGGTATAACACAGAATGTTCTTGAAAATCGTGATGTCTGAGCTTAACTTTTGTCGTATGACAGATGGAAAAGAGCAAAACTAATGCGAGTCCTCAGTCTGAAATGTTTTTGCATCCCTGCCAGGCAGAAGTGGGGTCAGTGATCCACTGAAAAGAAATTTCTGTACCATCATCCAGGGTGCCAGCGCAACAATGCCCCTTTTCTTTGCATTTGCTGGAGGCTTCATGGGTCATGCTTGTACTTCAAGGCAGAAAAGGGTGAAGACAGACATGCAAGGGACAATTGTTTTCAGATGCAGGAAAAAATCACTCCAGCTATAACCCATTCAAAACATGTCGATAGGAGAAAAATCTCTCTGACGCTTTATTTTTTTGTGGAACAAATTAAAAGGTAAATGTCCCAGAATTAGTCCCCAGTACTAAACTTCAGTGTATTCAAGGAATTGTTTTATATAGACTTTGCTGAATACGAATTTTGGGAAAACCTTATTGTTGCTGAGACAATATTACAAGGATGCTGTATATTATACATGTGTATTTTTTAAGTTGCTCTTCCGGCAAACGTGGACAATAACCGCAATCACCTGGATGTGCACTTAGAGTGAAATTAAAGCACAGTTCCACTGGAACTGCAGAGGAATCTGAAGTTTGAAAACTTCCTTGCAATATGTCAGGAGAAAACAGCCTCAGTAAGAATCCTCACGTCTTGAATTTTATACAAAATTCCTCAAGCAGTTCCTCTTCGAGCTAGCTGAAATTTCGTCAGTTTCATCAAGTTATGACATCATATTCTGATGGCAAACCAGAATTTTTCACTAGTGCTTGTTAAAACACTTATTAAATTTTAAAGGACTAAAATGTGCTATATTGAAACTAATATCTATAGATCTCTATAGAGAGATCTATATCTATATATCTCTATAGATCTCTATAGAGAAGACAAAGGTATCAGAGGGTCCGGGTCCTGGAAGTAAGGTGTATATCTCTTTTATTCAAGCAGGGAGTATGAACTTGTTTTAAAGTGCAATGTCTGCCATTGACTCGTGATGGAATTTCTTTAGCTTTAAAAAAATAATTTGGGACTGGGACACATTTATAGTGCCATTAATTCCTTTGAGAAATATGTTTTAATACCAAGTAGTAGAGGAAAAAGTGGATATTGAAATGCAACGGACTGACTTGCTTTGTCAGAGCGTCACATCAACGATGCCACAAGAATGCCGAGAGACTGCTTTGCAATACTCTTGAATCAGCGATACGACAGAGCTCAATATGATATCATAGGGCTTCCAAATTAAAACTGAATAGTCAAACCAAATTCCATGAGCATGACTTATTTTTCATCAGGTGTCTGTATAAATACCAGTCTCCCTTTAGGCCTACTGCCTATGCCATAACACTTCTTTCCAGGACCATTACGCAGACAGGATGCAATAGAATTTAAAGACCTAAGTTTAAAAGGCTTAAGGTTAAGACTGTAAGACTAATGGGAATAATGTGAATGACACGATTATGTCTGAGGTGAACCCCAGCATTTAGAAGAATGAAGAATATTGTCAGGTTAACTTCAAGCCAGCATGACAAGCATGTTATCCAAGGTTGCTCTTCTCTCCCCAATCTCCCTCCTGGCCCCAGATCACGATGCAAGTTGTGTTGCAGGTGTGTAAGGTGGTGTGTGGTCCCACATAATCCTTACAGGGCTGTTCCACTCCACACAGTTTGAGAAACTCTGGGATTCCCCTAGGATGGCATGGTCCCACACGGTCCTTGGCTTTGCAGCAGAAAGATACCCATCCCTATCAAATTCTGAGGTTCTGCTAATCACTTCTGTCTATTATGTCCCCTCTGTGTATAACATCTCTAGTAGGAATCTTGCTCCATTACTCTGGAGATAAACTAAGTCTCTGTTTCCTCCACAAGCCGATGCATTCAGCACTTCAGTGAATGTACCCGACAGCTGAGGCTGGAGGGGCATGTGGGGGAGACAGAGAACCAGACCTTAGGAGGGGTTTTGCAGATTTTGGAGGCAGCTCCTCTCGTCTGTACTTGCTCTCTCTTCTCCATCCTGTTCCTCTTAACAATGCAGCTGGGCCACCTCTGAATCTTAGTAAATCTGTATTTTAGTTAATTTGACAACTTCGCTCTGCCCTCAAAGCTATCTCAGTCACATTGCTTTAAAACTTGCTTACATTCATTGTAAACTTCAGTATTCTATTACTGACTTGATAGCAACAATGCTTTAGAGGAACTAGATCATCACTTTTCCAGTTTCAGCTGTGAATTACTGAAATATGAGAAAACATATGACCCTTTCCTCACAGTAATTTTTTGTCCACAACAACAGAGTAAGTACACATTGCACTCTTTCCAACCTGAAGCTCGTGAAAGCAGACCACACCACTCCGCTGTGTTGTCA
Source organism: Rissa tridactyla (assembly GCF_028500815.1). Classification (NCBI taxonomy): domain Eukaryota; kingdom Metazoa; phylum Chordata; class Aves; order Charadriiformes; family Laridae; genus Rissa; species Rissa tridactyla. The sequence goes on along the minus strand of NC_071497.1, from coordinate 3,073,861 downwards.
CCTCCTCTTTTGGTGCTCCTAATGCAAAGATGGATCACTCACATACCCAGTTTTGAAGACTTTGCTAGCACCCTCCTTCCCCGCTTTCTTCATTTGCCACCAATATCTAGCTGTCTGCCATTATCATCTGGACCGTGAGAACACAGTTTTGCATTTATAAGTTATTGACAGCTCTCCATTACGATCTGTTTCAACAGGAGCTAAAATGCTTCAGCACCTACATCGTGTTCAACTGCATATCAGAACTTGCATTTGACAGTAGGCTCAAGCAAGCCAGATTCTTTAAAACAGAAAATATCCCCCAGTTTCTATATGGCGAAATGATGATGATCATTCTGTTTTCAATATCAAAATGGCAAACATAGAAAATAAACTTTTTTATTCTCTTCAACACAAAAAAAACCCAAAATGGCATGGACAGACCTTTAAGAGGGGTTTAATTTAGATTTCACCAGCATTGTCCTGAGATACGGTGGAGATCAGTTGTTATCTTAAATATAATGTGTCCTTTAGTACATCAATAAAAACGACTGAGAATCAGCTCTGCCACTCAACAGAACGATGGGGGAGGGAAGGAGGAGGAACAGCAGAATAAAGACCAGATTTTAGGGGAGATATTAAAAAACATACCAGTGATGTATTTCTAGCGAGTTTAGTCTTGTAATGTTTCACTCTGTTCTCGATCCGGTAAACAACAGCTAAAATTAGCACAATAATTTGGAAGTTATGGTATAAAAAGAACAAGTGGAAAAACTCGACAGAACAGGGCTCCCAATGAATCTGAGCACTACTGATTAACACTAGTTTTTGAAATGTTAATTAGTTTTACACTTAACAGCTTGTCATTGTCTAAAAGGGCATAGGAGCAAACCTTCCAGAGTGAAGGCTGAGGAGTTTTTAACTCCTTGGTGACAGGAATTGGCTCACATTCCTTTGCTCTCAATAGCACCATGAGCAGACAAGAATTAATTAGCTTTGGTGATCAGTAAGATAAAAGAATGTAAGTATCTGAATTAGTTAGCAATGACAGGAGGGTGAAAGAAATATGAAGTAAATTAAGATGTACAGAGTAGTTACTGTCCACAAGCTAACTCGATCCCCCTTATCAGGACTGAGAACTTTGCCGAAATATGAAATTATCTCCCCTTAAGAACAATGTCTGACAATGTCTGCCATTGCTTTGTTCATTTAAGTGCAACTTGATGACACGTTAAAGACTGCGAAGTACGCAAAATTGAAGGAAGTAGAAGGGATTAGACAATGATGATGTAGGAATATGTTTATTCATTATATATTTCAATTTAAATCATTGCTTTGCAATCTTCGAGAATTTAGACTGGAGGCGGGGGGTGGGGGGGGGAGTAAACATATTTTCCTCATATATTTCTGTGTCTTCAATTAACCAAAATCTGGCACAAAGCAAAAAGTTTTGTGGCTCGATAAGGCTACCTCCTGCGCATCACACACAAGCCATGATCTAGCTGACAATGCCTCCAACGTGAAGCTATAGATTTATTGGCCAGGTGTGAAAAATCGCGGAGCAGGGGGGTAGAGCCAGCCCAGCTGAGTTTTCACACAGTCCAGCGGAACACAAGATGCCCGTCGACCTTCATCCCCCAAAATTCGCATCCCTGGAGCAGGGAGGGGTGACAGGCGGTGTTGCTGCCAGTTTTGCACGCGTTTCGGCAGGCTCCGTTCTCCTGTAAGTAGAGCAAAATTTCTCACGCGCTAAGTTCACATATACATTTTCAGTTATACCAGAGAAGTGCAAAAATGAGACGTTAAATTTGAATTAGAGAAACCCATAAACACTCCATTTAGGTTTCGGGTTGGCCACAAAGCTCAGAGTACTTGGCAAAGCAAACACAGCATCTTCCCACTGTCTGTGTGACGGGAGCGATATCCTGCCGCGTGGAAGGAGCCTTGGCTTGTCCCTGTAGTTTGCTGAACACCTTTCTAGATTATTGCAATTTGCAGCATTTGACAGATTTCGGCAAAAATAGAAATTCTTTTACTGGTTCAAGTTTCTGTGTGAAGACTTCAACCAGTTTCACTTTGCAAACAGGCCAAATTGTTTCCAAATGCAGAATTTGTGTTGTAGAGGATTCATTTTATTTTATTTTATTTTTTTCTTTTCTGAGGGGGATGCTTTAGTAGCGGCTACTTTAGTGAAAATACACTACCTATCCTGTGAATTATTTTACTTCTTTTTGTCATATGTCGTCTTCTTCCTCCCGTGAGGTTTTGAAATTAGTAAGTTCCCAGTGAGCTTTGGCTAAATTTAAAATGCTTAATTGTGGAACACAGTACATCTGCAAATCCTATCTCAATTCCTCCCTTTCCCAGAAAAAACTCAGCTAAGAGAAATGTGACACGTAACTTAAATCGTATCAGGACACTAAACATTTTTATTGAAAACAGAATAGCCTTACTGTGTTTATAAGCCTAAAACTTTCAAGTCTTTATTCTGTTGCATGCACGTTTTCAAGAGAAATAAAAGGCTGGAATGTTTTTAGAAACTGCATAAGCTGCATTATCTATGTACAATGTGGGTATAATACTACATTGGTCAGCAACTATAATGTAAAAGGTAATGTGTAAGAGTTTTATATGCTTCTCAGAACTATAAAGGAAGTGTGAGTGGATTTTAAACATTTTGATTAGCACCACAAAGATTTTAATGCTTTATTTAAACAGTTTGCTATAGGGCAAACACATTTGGTAGACAAGTAAAATGAAAGCACGGGCATCAGTTTCCCTGTTTTCTATTAAGTAATGTTGCGAAGTAAGCAGAAGTTGGATTCAGATATCAGATAATTATCTCCACACTATGTGTCACAGTAAATAATTTTAATTGGTTTAACTTCAGGGACCATTACTGGCCTAATTAGAAACATGAAAAGGCTACAAGTATTAGGAAATATCCTGAAGGAAGGAGAACATTAGCAATTCTGTCAAGCCATTTTTAAAATAGTACACAGTAGCAGTCACATTTCAGTAAAAGGCAGATTACTTGAAAGGTGCTTTTAGGAAAAGAGTACTTGTGGGTTTGTAATAAGAGAAGCTGGTGGGCAAGCGTAGAGAATGTGTAATGCTCAGCATGTATTGTTGCTGTGTTAAAGATACGCTGGTCTTATTCCGATTGCTTTTTTTTTTTTAAAGACACAGGTTAACTTTGTGCTGGGCAAGAGTCGTGAGAGCCCCGGGGGCAGGGAGGGAGCTGGAGGAGTGCCCACGGCAAGCAAGTTCATGGGGTTAAGAGAAAAAAGGTAAAAAAAAAAAAAAAAAAAAAGATAAAAAAAGCTAAGCCCAGGTTGTGTGGTGTTTGGAAGGGTGGGAAGTTTGGAAAACTTTCATCAAAAATATGTATCAGCCTCTTTGGTGCTTTGGTGGAGCTCTGTAAAGATGGCTCTTGAGCTTTTCACTCTTCCACCTCTGTCTCAGCTTTTTGGACCTTCCATGAGCACCCACACCCCAAATGAGGCCACGAGGCAGTGATCTTGTGCTGAATGGCACCTTCTGGGTGTAAGCACTTCCACGGCTTCTCGTGTTGGGTTTTAACACTCCCTACCCTCTGTGGAAAGCCCCTGTGGCTTAGAGGACCATGCTTTGACTCGTCTGCCACTGGAAGCCAACGGGCAAGTAGTGGTGAGCTCAGGAGGAATCATTTAACAGAGCCTGGATCTCAGTACCTAGTTGTTCACTCTTAAAAAAAGCCCAGACACAGAGGTTTCCTCCATTTGCACTGAACCACTTGCTGTAAACATTGTAAAAAATCTGAATATGCCCCGTTGCTTTAATGAGCATGTGGCTGGCTTCGGATTTGCTCTGCTGCTGCACCTGATTTGCCCAGTTGTTCTGCTTTCTCAGGGTTTATTAGCCACTTAACCCCTTCCCAGGGGTTACTCACTTTTTCAGATGTGACCGAGTACCACTAGATGAGTTGCAATTGTACGTTTTTGGAGGCTGGGCTTGAGGGAAAGGGGAAAAGCATGCTAATGAATAAAAAACGCGTACAAGAATTGCTGCATAATCCGGATGAGCTGTTCGGTCGGGTCCTCATCCTCTCTCCTGCAGTGTTTCATATAATATGCCTGGGGTGGTGCAAGAAATACTACAGAGGAAAAATTTTATGACAGCCTTAGGGGAATGAACACTTGAATCGTGTTATGCTCCGTGTTTGCCGATAGAGGCAGGGTAAACAATGGTGAGGTAGAAAGAGCGATGGGGACAGCCGACCACCTGGGGTGTTTTGCTGCTGGAGAACAGCATCACAGATTTAAGCAGCACAAGCTGCTTGAACAGTTGATCAACACCTGCCACCACTACAGCAAGGGATATTTTTATTGATATTTATATGAATACCTCAGAGCTATGCAGATGTAAAATATATGTATAATCTTTTTGCTATTAATCTCCATTCTTCTATTAACCTGTGGGAATTCCGCTATACGCACTCATAGCCAAAAATACATTCCCAGTGATGCTCATCTAAATCTTAATAACATTCAGTGTCAATTTGTTCTATAGGCTGTGCACCACCTAATGAGATAACTCCTTTTGTATTTTTATCTAGGTTCAGTGAGCATCATGTTGTTCTCATGGAAGAAGGGCTTTAATCCACCTTTTTTGTAACTCCGCTTTGATAGGTCTTTCCTGTCCCCTGCAAAAGAAAACAGGTGCAATCCTCACCAAATTTCTGCGCCATATACCCTTGCTCTGTCCAAGCTTTCCCCTGTCCACCTCTAAATAGTGCCTTAGAGAGGCACCATCGCAAAGCCAAATATACTGTATGGGGGTACCTCATTTTCCACCGAACATTATTTTCAATTTATATTCTGTTCCTACTGTAGCATTACCCGATTTACATTTTTGAAGACCATTACCTATCGAACAAAAGTTCCCATTGATTTAGCAAGTGTTTTTCTGATGGAAGAGTGCTCACTATGCTTAAAATGTGAAAAAGGCCAATAGATCATGCCTGAGATGATAGAAACAGAACTTCATCTAGTACATTGGTCAGAATATGAGGAAGCAATGAAACTGATGAAACTGCTGAAACTGCGAGTTGCTTTAGGTAATGAATGCATATGTAAAGCTCTGACTTTTGACAAACTAATGACTACACCAACATGGTCACATAAGACTTAGAGAAAGGAATTTCAGCAAAATGGCTTTTTGTGACTGCTTTGCTTTCCAGCTATATTTTCTGAAAGGTTTAAGTGGTACCTGGTATCTTTTTCTACTTAATCTGAAAAGGTATTGCAGCAGCGGAGGTTAGGAGAACACAAGAAAGTGATTTGTGATATATATATATAGTAAGAGCCCTCCTTTGGTGGCCTCAGGTGAACATTCCCAGAGACAGAGCACAGAACATCCCAGTTGTGCTCTTGACAAAAAAGGAGCTGGCGGAGAGGTCTGCATGGATCTCCTGTGCCGCAGGCTGACCTCTGCCTACTGCCTCACCTCGCTGACCAACGACATGGTTCTTGGCTCACTTCACGTGTCTTTTCTGTGAATGTCTGGGCTCCAACTTTCAAAACTATCGCACCTGCAGGATTTAAAAGCAGCCTCTGATTTTCTCCCCACTTCCTGTAAAAAAGATGAAGATAACACTTCTATTGGGGCTATACATAAAAAGTAGTATGGACAATAAGAAAAAGTGCCAAAAGGGTTCCCATCAAAGACCACGCAAAGCAGAAGAATCGGCCAATTTTTAATGAATCACAAAATTTTATTTCCAGGTATGTTCCATAGAAAAAGAGTGGAAGGCATGAAGATCCCCTCCTACAGCACTGTGTAGACCATCCAGCTACTGTGAGACGAGCAACAGGAGCACAATGGAGCTCTGTGTGTGCTTCCTTCTCATTACGGGAAAAGGCTTTCTAAAAATCAGAATAAATTTACAGATGAGTAGATGGAGGGACTGGACAGCAATGCATCCTGGTCAGCTCTTGTGGCTGTCTAAGGAAAAGTCTCTGGAAAGTAGCATAACATCAAAAACAAAGGAAGCAGTAACCAAAAATCACCATGAATGCCTCCTTCCAAGGTCTCTGCCAGGTTCTTGAATGCTAAACTTTGACTCACTGTCCTCGTAGAAGGTAGAGACTATCTCGCTGTGTAGCTGAGGATGAGAATGTCCAAATGCCTGCTCATTTGCCTCTCATGGCCTGATGCTGTAAAAGCCAAGATAATATCAACAAACAAAGGCAGCCCAGAGCATCGCTCACCACGCACAACCCCGGTCCAGGTCTCTGCGACCATTATGAAACCTAACTTTGTCTCAGTGACTTTGTGGAACTTATCCATTCTCTGTCACTGTGGACGAGAATGCGAACACCTCAGGGCCTGCTCTGTTCCTTCTCTTGGCCTGATGCTGTAAAAGGCAAGACAATATCAACAAACAAAAGCAACCCAGACCATCGCTCACCACGCACAACCCCTGTCCACGTCTCTGCCACCGTTACGAAACTTAACTTTCTCTCAGTGTCCTTGTGGAACTTATCCATTCTCTGCCTTTGTGGAGAAGGATGGGAACGCCTCAGGGGCTGCTCCTTTGCCTTCTCTTGGCCTGATTCTGTAAAAGCCAAGATAATATCAACAAACAAAGGCAGCCCAAAACATCGCTCACAACGCACAACCCCGGTCCAGGTCCCTGACACACTCTCGAAACTTAACTTTGTCTCAGTGTCCTTGTGGAAAGTAGAAAACATCTGGTTCTGTGCCTGAGGATGGGAACGCCTCGGGGCCTGCTCCTTTGCCTCTCTTGGCCTGATGCTGTACAACGCAAGATAATATCAACAAACAAAGGCACCCCAGACCATCGCTCACCAAGCACAAAACCTGTCCAGGTCTCTGCCACACTCTCGAAACTTAACTTTGTCTCAGTGTCCTCGTAGAATGTAGACAACATCTGGTTCTGTGTCTCAGAACAGGAGTACACCATGGTCTGCCTCTTTGCCTCTCATGGCCTGATGCTGTAAAAGGCAAGATAATATCAACAAACAAAGGCAGCCCAGACCATTGCTCACCACGCGCAACCCCTGTCCAGGTCTCTGCCACTGTTACGAAACTTAACTTTGTCTCAGCGTCCTTGTGCAAAGTAGAAAACATCTGGTTCTGTGCCTGAGGATGGGAACGCCTCGAGGCCTGCTCCTTTGCCTTCTCTTGGCCTGATGCTGTAAAAGCCCAGATAATATCAACAAACAAATCAACCCAGACCATCGTTCACCACGCGCAAACCCTGTCCAGGTCTCTGCAACAGTTACGAAACTTAACTTTGTCTCAGTCCCCTTGTGGAATTTATCCATTCTCTATCATTGTGGACAAGAATGGGAACATCTCAGGACCTGATCCATTCCTTCTCTTACCCTGATGCTGTAAAAGCCAAGATAATATCAACAAACAAAGGAAGCCCAGACCATCGCTCACCACGCACAACCCCTGTCCACGTGTCTGCCACCGTTACGAAACTTAACTTTGTCTCAGTGTCCTTGTGGAACTTATCCATTCTCTGCCTTTGTGGAGAAGGATGGGAACGCCTCGGGAACTGCTCTGTTCCTTCTCTTGGCCTGATGCTGTAAAAGCCCAGATAATATCAACAAACAAATCAACCCAGACCATCGCTCACCACGCAAAACCCCTGTCCACGTCTCCGCCACCATTACAAAACTTAACTTTGTCTCAGTGTCCTTGTGCAAAGTAGAAAACATCTGGTTCTGTGCCTGAGGATGGGAACGCCTCGGGGCCTGCTCCTTTGCCTCTCATGGCCTGATGCTGTACAATGCAAGATAATATCAACAAACAAAGGCACCCCAGACCATCGCTCACCAAGCACAAAACCTGTCCAGGTCTCTGCCACACTCACGAAACTTAACTTTGTCTCAGTGTCCTCGTAGAATGTAGACAACATCTGGTTCTGTGTCTCAGAACAGGAGTACACCATGGTCTGCCTCTTTGCCTCTCATGGCCTGATGCTGTAAAAGGCAAGATAATATCAACAAACAAAGGCACCCCAGACCATCGCTCACCACGCACAACCCCTGTCCAGGTCTCTGCCATCGTTACAAAACTTAATTTTGTCTCAGTGTCCTTGTGGAACTTATCCATTCTCTGTCTCTGTGGAGAAGGATGGGAACTCCTTGGAGGCTGCTCCTTTGCCTTCTCTTGGCCTGATGCTGTAAAAGGCAAGATAATATCAACAAACAAATCAACCCAGACCATCGCTCACCACGCAAAATCCCTGTCCACGTCTCTGCCACCATTACAAAACTTAACTTTGTCTCAGTGTCCTTGTGCAAAGTAGAAAACATCTGGTTCTGTGCCTGAGGATGGGAATGCCTCGGGTCCGTCTCCTTTGCCTCTCATGGCCTGATGCTGTACAACGCAAGATAATATCAACAAACAAAGGCAGCCCAGACCATCGCTCACCAAGCCCAAAACCTGTCCAGGTCTCTACCACCGTTACGAAACTTAACTTTGTCTCAGTCCCCTTGTGGAAATTATCCATTCTCTGTCACTGTGGACGAGGATGGTAATGCCTCGGGACCTGCTCTGTTCCTTCTCTTGTCCTGATGCTGTAAAAGGCAAGATAATATCAACAAAAAAAGGCAGCCCAGACCATCGCTCACCAAGCACAAAACCTGTCCAGGTCTCTGCCACCATTACTAAACTTAACTTTGTCTCAGTGCCCTTGTGGAAAGTAGAAAACATCTGGTTCTATGGCTGACGGTGGGAATGTCCCATTGTCTGCTCCTTTGCCTCTTATGGCCTGATGCTGTAAAAGGCAAGATAATATCAACAAACCGTGGAAGCCCAGAGCATCGCTCACCACGCACAACCCCTGTCCAGGTCTCTGCCACCATTACGAAACTTAACTTTGTCTCAGTGTCCTTGTGGAACTTATCCATTCTCTGTCTCTGTGGAGAAGGATGGGAACTCCTTGGGGGCTGCTCCTTTGCCTTCTCTTGGCCTGATGCTGTAAAAGGCAAGATAATATCAACAAAGAAAGGCAGCCCAGACCATCCCTCACCACGTGCAACCCCTGTCCAGGTCTATGCCACACTCTCGAAAATTAACTTTGTCTCAGCGTCCTTGTGCAAAGTAGAAAACATCTGGTTCTGTGCCTGAGGATGGCAATGGCCCATCGTCTGCTCCTTTGCCTCTTATGGCCTGATGCTGTAAAAGGCAAGATAATATCAACAAACAAAGGCAGCCCAGACCATCGCTCACCAAGCACAACCCCTGTCCAGGTCTCTGCCACCGTTATGAAACTTAACTTTGTCTCAGTGTCCATCCATTCTCTGAAACTACGGCTGAGGATGGGAAAGCAATGGGACTTACTCCGTTCCTTCTCTTGGCCTGATGCTGTAAAAGGCAAGATAATATCAACAAACAAAGGCAGCCCAGACCATCGCTCACCAAGCACAACCCCTGTCCAGGTCTCTGCCACCGTTACGAAACTTAACTTTGTCTCAGTGTCCTTGTGGAAAATAGAAAACATCTGGTTCTGTGCCTGAGGATGGGAATGCCTCGGGGCCTGCTCCTTTGCCTTCTCTTGGCCTGATGCTGTAAAAGCCCAGATAATATCAACAAACAAAGGCAGCCCAGAGCATCGCTCACAACGCACAACCCCGGTCCAGGTCCCTGACACACTCTCGAAACTTAACTTTGTCTCTGTCCTTGTGCAAAGTAGAAAACATCTGGTTCTGTGCCTGAGGATGGGAACGGCTCGGGGCCTGCTCCTTTGCCTCTCATGGCCTGATGCTGTACAATGCAAGATAATATCAACAAACAAAGGCACCCCAGACCATCGCTCACCAAGCACAAAACCTGTCCAGGTCTCTGCCACACTCACGAAACTTAACTTTGTCTCAGTGTCCTCGTAGAATGTAGACAACATCTGGTTCTGTGTCTCAGAACAGGAGTACACCATGGTCTGCCTCTTTGCCTCTCATGGCCTGATGCTGTAAAAGGCAAGATAATATCAACAAACAAAGGCACCCCAGACCATTGCTCACCACGCACAACCCCTGTCCAGGTCTCTGCCATCGTTACAAAACTTAATTTTGTCTCAGTGTCCTTGTGGAACTTATCCATTCTCTGTCTCTGTGGAGAAGGATGGGAACTCCTTGGAGGCTGCTCCTTTGCCTTCTCTTGGCCTGATGCTGTAAAAGGCAAGATAATATCAACAAAGAAAGGCAGCCCAGACCATTGCTCACCACGCGCAACCCCTGTCCAGGTCTCTGCCACTGTTACGAAACTTAACTTTGTCTCAGCGTCCTTGTGCAAAGTAGAAAACATCTGGTTCTGTGCCTGAGGATGGGAACGCCTCGAGGCCTGCTCCTTTGCCTTCTCTTGGCCTGATGCTGTAAAAGCCCAGATAATATCAACAAACAAATCAACCCAGACCATCGTTCACCACGCGCAAACCCTGTCCAGGTCTCTGCAACAGTTACGAAACTTAACTTTGTCTCAGTCCCCTTGTGGAATTTATCCATTCTCTATCATTGTGGACAAGAATGGGAACATCTCAGGACCTGATCCGTTCCTTCTCTTACCCTGATGCTGTAAAAGCCAAGATAATATCAACAAACAAAGGAAGCCCAGACCATCGCTCACCACGCACAACCCCTGTCCACGTGTCTGCCACCATTACGAAACTTAACTTTGTCTCAGTGCCCTTGTGGAACTTATCCATTCTCTGTCACTGTGGACGAGGATGGGAACGCCTCGGGAACTGCTCTGTTCCTTCTCTTGGCCTGATGCTGTAAAAGGCAAGATAATATCAACAAAAAAAGGCAGCCCAGACCATCGCTCACCAAGCACAAAACCTGTCCAGGTCTCTGCCACACTCACGAAATTTAACTTTGTCTCAGTGTCCTCGTAGAAAGTAGACACCATCTGGTTCTGTGTCTCAGAACAGGAGTACACCATGGTCTACCTCTTTGCCTCTCATGGCCTGATGCTGTAAAAGGCAAGATAATATCAACAAACAAAGGCAGCCCAGACCATTGCTCACCACGCACAACCCCTGTCCAGGTCTCTGCCACCGTTACGAAACTTAATTTTGTCTCGGTGTCCTTGTGGAAATTATCCATTCTCTGTCTTTGTGGAGAAGGATGGGAACGCCTCGGGGGCTGCTCCTTTGCCTTCTCTTGGCCTGATGCTGTAAAAGGCAAGATAATATCAACAAACAAATCAACCCAGACCATCGCTCACCATGCGTAACACCTGTCCAGGTCTCTGCCACACTCTCGAAACTTAACTTTGTCTCAGTGTCCTTGTGGAAAATAGAAAACATCTGGGTCTGTGCCTGAGGATGGGAATGCCTCGGGTCCGTCTCCTTTGCTTCTCTTGGCCTGATGCTGTAAAAGGCAAGATAATATCAACAAACCATGGCAGCCCAGACCATCGCTCACCACGTACAACCCGCATCCCTGTCTCTTCCACACTCTCAAAACTTAACTTTGTCTCAGTGTCCTTGTGGAACTTCTCCATTCTATGTCTTTGTGGTTTAGGATGGGATTCTGCAGTCTTCTTTTCCTTTCTTTGTGTGAGCCTCCACCTCTGGAAGATAAAGTGGGAGCAGCCGCCATCTCTCACCCCACAGAAAACCCCTGCCGCCCTGCCCGGGCCCAGCAGCCCTCCCCTGCTCCCCCTTCCTGTCCCTCTCGCCTCACCCTTGGTCACCTCCTTGCTCAGCTCCAGCCGGTGCCACGCACTGCCCAGAACTTTCTGTTCCTAGTCACCAGCGGTTTGTGGATGGCCACCTCCAACATTCTGTTGCCGTGGCAGCCGCACCAGGCCACCACAGCCCCAGGCAGAGACAGGGCTGATGGAAGGCCCGGCCTTAGGCTGCCTGGGGAAAAGGGCTTTCACGCTTCAGCTTTCTTATACACAGTGGGATGGAAGAAGTCCTTAAGTCAGGCCCGTGGGGAAAACAGCTGACGTGCAGAACTCAGGGTCACTCCTGTCGATCTGGGGACAGCCTCTCACCCGGGGCTGTGGTACAAACAGCCACGTACAATCCCTGTCCAAGTCTCTGCCACCGTTACAAAACTTAACTTTTTCTCAATGCCCCTGTGGAAAGTAGAAAACATCTGGTTCTGTGGCTGAGGATGGGAATCTCCCATCGTCTGCTCCTTTGCCTCTTATGGCCTGATGCTCTACAACGCAAGATAATATGAACAAACAAAGGAAGCCCAGACCATCGCTCACCACACACAACCCGCGTCCAGGTCTCTGCCACACTCTCGAAACTTAACTTTGTCTCAGTGTCCTTGTGGAACTTATCCATTCTCTGTCACTGTGGACGAGGATGGGAACGCCTCGGGACCTGCTCTGTTCCTTCTCTTGGCCTGATGCTGTAAAAGGCAAGATAATATCAACAAACAAAGGCAGCCCAGACCATCGCTCACCACGCACAAAACCTGTCCAGGTCTCTGCCACACTCTCGAAACTTAACTTTGTCTCAGTGTCCTTGTGGAACTTATCCATTCTCTGTCTCTGTGGACGAGGATGGGAACTCCTTGGGGCCTTCTCCTTTGCCTCCTTTGGCCTGATGCTGTACAACGCAAGATAATATCAACAAACAAGGGCAGCCCAGACCATCGCTCACCACACACAAAACCTGTCCAGATCTCTGCCACACTCTGAAAACTTAACTTTTTCTCAGTGTCATCGTAGAAACTAGAAAACATCTGGTTCTGTGTCTCAGAACAGGAGGAAAACATGGTCTCCCTATTTGCCTCTCTTGAACTAATACTGTAAAATGCGAGATAATATCAACAAACAAGGCAACCCAGACCATCGCTCACCACGCACAACCCCTGTCCAGGTCTCTGCCACACTGTCGAAACTTAACTTTGTCTCAGTGCCCTTGTGGAACTTATCCATTCTCTGTCTCTGTGGCTGAGGATGGGAACGGCTCGGGGCCTGCTCCTTTGCTTCTCTTGCACTGATGCTGTAAAAGCCAAGATAATATCAACAAACAAAGGCAACCCAGACCATTGCTCACCACACACAACCCGCATCCAGGTCTCTGCCACATTTACTAAACTTAGCTTTATCTCAGTGTCCTTGTGGAAAGTAGAAAACATCTGGTTCTGTGCCTGAGGATGGGAACGCCTCGGGGCCTTCTCCTTTGCCTCTCTTGGCCTGATGCTCTACAACGCAAGATAATATTAACAAACAAAGGCAGCCCAGACCATCACTCACCACGCACAACCCCGGTCCAGGTCTCTGCCACCGTTACGAAACTTAACTTTGTCTCAGTGTCCTTGTGGAACTTATCCATTCTCTGTCACTGTGGACGAGGATGGGAACTCCTTGGGGGCTGCTCCTTTGCCTCTTATGGCCTGATGCTGTAAAAGGCAAGATAATATCAAGAAACCATGGCAGCCCAGACCATCGCTCACCACGTACAACCCCTCTCCCTGTCTCTGCCACACTCTCAAAACTTAACTTTGTCTCAGTGTCCTTGTGGAACTTATCCATTCTATGTCTTTGTGGTTTAGGATGGGATTCTGTAGTCTTCTTTTCCTTTCTTTGTGTGAGCCTCCACCTCTGGAAGATAAAGTGGGAGCAGCCGCCATCTCTCACCCCACAGAAAACCCCTGCCGCCCTGCCCGGGCCCAGCAGCCCTCCCCTGCTCCCCCTTCCTGTCCCTCTCGCCTCACCCTTGGTCACCTCCTTGCTCAGCTCCAGCCGGTGCCACGCACTGCCCAGAACTTTCTGTTCCTAGTCACCAGCGCTTTGTGGATGGCCACCTCCAACATTCTGTTGCCGTGGCAGCCGCACCAGGCCACCACAGCCCCAGGCAGAGACAGGGCTGATGGAAGGCCCGGCCTTAGGCTGCCTGGGGAAAAGGGCTTTCACGCTTCAGCTTTCTTATACACAGTGGGATGGAAGAAGTCCTTAAGTCAGGCCCGTGGGGAAAACAGCTGACGTGCAGAGCTCAGGGTCACTCCTGTCGATCTGGGGACAGCCTCTCACCCGGGGCTGTGGTCACCTCATGGCCCCTCACCTCGCTGTCCCTCCCGCGTCCCCTGGGCCTCCTCCTGGCTGCCAGGGCCAGGGCAGAGCCAGGTGGAGCTCAGCAGGAGGGTGCAGACACATAAATCACAGAATCATAGAATCATTTATGTTGCAAAAAACATTTAAGATCATCGAGTCCAACCACAGTCCTAACACTGCCAAAACCACCACTAAACCACATCCCTCATCACCGTGTCTACAGGTCTTTTAAAAACCTCCAGGGATGGTGACTCCACCACTTCCCTGGGCAGCCTGGTCCAGTGTTTGGCAACCATTTCGGTGAAGAAGTTCTTCCTAATATCCAATCTAAACATCTCCCGGTGCAACTTGAGGCCATTCCCTCTTGTCCTATTGCCTGTTCCTTGGGAGAAGAGACCGACCCCCTCTGGCTAACCCCCTTTCAGAGGTTGTAGAGAGCGAGAAGGTCTCCCCTCAGCCCCCTTTTCTCCAGGCTGAACACCCCCAGCTCCCTCATGTCCTTGTGCTCCAGACCCCTCACAAGACTTGTGCTCCAGACCCCTCACCAGCTCCGTTGCTCTTCTCTGGACACACTCCAGCACCTCAAGGTCTTTCTTGTCGTGAGGGGCCCAAAACTGGACACAGCACTCAAGGTGGGGCCTCACCCATGCCCAGTACAGGGGGACGGTCACTTCCCTAGTCCTGCTGGCCACACTATTGCTGACACAAATGTAGTGTCTAAACACTGGGAAGCAATTCAGGCTTTTAACATACTGACCTAGTGCCACTTCAGCTGTCTTAAAGCCCAGTGTCCTACGGATATACATGAAACTGAACTGGCAGGCAGGACACAAGACCTGGGAAAAATGTTTGTCTCTTTAGATCTATGTTTCTCCTCTTAAGTGACTTTGCCAAGTATCCTGGATTGTACTCTGCAGGAACACACTGGCCCGCCTTGAATTTCACCATATCATTCAGAGACGCTGCTGCCTAAATAAAGATTCATCAAAAAAGAAAATTCTTGCACAGCAAAGCAAAAAATATGGTTTCACTGCCTTTATAAATTTAGAATTATACATAACGCTATAGCTCTACTTCTTGGACTTTTTCTTTTTTTCAAAAATACAGTAGGAATTTGCAGTCATTTTTATTTTCTGCTTTCTTGTCTAAGTTTCATTAATGTGGGACTCATTATTTCATTTCTGTGTTGCTGGTTTGCATCTGAAAGTGATTCTGCATTTTCAGGCTAGGTTTTTCCAAACATGGTAGGGCTGAATCAGGGTTTATATCTGTGACTATCTCCCAGTTTCTTTATCTGTCTGAGGCAGCAGGTTTCTTATCTGACAGCCTTATAATTATAGAAGTAGCTGCATATTAATGATTCAGTGCTTACATAAACAACCGGCCTTGGAGAAATCTAATGAACTAACTTGCAGGATTTGATTTTGCCTAATTAAATGTAAATAATGTTTAATGTTGTATGTGACAGGATTTCTCTGGAAACTTATGGAGTTTTTTATGTAACCAAAGTGCTGTTATGAATGCAGAGTGAGGGCCATACTGAACATCATGAAATTGCATGTCATGTTTTGTTTTCAGTAGTTATCTGTCTATCTCTTCAAGTAGAAAACAGAATATTTAATATCTGGTGCAGCCTATGATACTGGGTATCAAGAGATGCCTGCACTGTGCATAACCACAGGCTAACCTCTGAATAGCTTCTTCTATTTCTCTTAAAGCTTGCAAACATGAGCCTGAACAAAATTTTTCAATCCATCGGAATCACTTTGGTATCAACCAAAACTCTTTCTTCAATGCTAATCTTTTTTCTCCCTTTTTCCAGTTATCCTTTCCTTTTACCAGCAATTTCAAGTGTATTTTTCATTAGACATAAACCAGGTGCAGTTGGATCATCAGGTGCTGGGTCTCAGTTTCATTGCAGAGGGACATTTTCTAAATGAGATCCAGAGTAAAAGGCGGCATAAATTTTTGCCGCAAGAAGTGGTAGGCTGATTAACCTGAGCTGATTTTTTTACAGTAAAAATACTGTATTTACAATGTGTGTGTGCATATATATGTGTGTGAATGCACATAATTCAAATACTTCTCTGTAGGGATTTAAAACCTTACCAAAAATATGCTGTTTCATCTGAAATGGAGGAGGTTTTGTAACATTGTACGCATTTATGTACACACATAAACATGTGTTTATGAACCTGTTTGTGATATGAGTGAGAATCCCAGAAGGATGGACCTAGTCACTTTCGGGGAAAGATTATGCCAGCTATTTTTATTCCATTCTGTGCTTCTCCATGTGGTGTCTGTGTAATTCAGGTAACTAAATCATGACAGTCCTGCCAGACTGTCTAGGAATATGCACACCTCAATTTCCTTATTTCTATAGGTACTTCTTAGAGGCAGAAAGGGGTTAAGATTTTTGTCTGGGATCAGAGCTCTGGAGAAGCCTAGTCTTCACTCAGCTGCCTGAATGAGCTATCAATAATTGAATAAGGCCATTACCTGAGGAAGACACCTTGCATAAGGTAATGGGAAATGGTATCCAATGGACATTATCTTTTATCAATGAACTTCCCCCCTCTTCCCTTTCCACTCCGCAGGAATCTTGAAAGGAAACCATGCAACTGAACCATGGGAAGACACTACGTGGGGAACAGGGGGAATCACCCAGAAAAGAAAAGGGTAAGATGTGTAGTGCATCTCCCCTGCTTTTATGGGATGTGAATACATTTGTCCTAAGCTTTCGTCCTACATATCTATAGATTTTTTTTAATCCTGATAAACAGAAAATGGTTTTGAATGTATTATTGCACAGCTGTAAAGTTGTCAGCATCTGCCTTACAAGGGTAAGTCATCATATAACTGTACCTGATGGCAGAGAATTACACAAATGTGCTGTCATTCCAATGACAAGCTTTAAGAGAGCTAAAATTGAGCAACAAGTCACCAAGGCTTTGCTCTCATACAGAACCCAGACAAGAACAAGTTTTCAAAGTTGCGTCAGGAATGTGCTTAACTGTCACTGTTAAAAGAAAAACCTTTGCTATTTCAAACCATCCTGCTTCTGCGTCAGGCCCAGGGAAGAACGGGTACTCTATATTTCGGTCCTGTATTCTACATTATGTCAGTGCAGCCCAAATGGATACTCTCAGGTGTTTCGATTTCATTTGTAACATGCTCACAATTGAACTTGCTGAATTTAAACAGTCTTTATGGTAGCCATACACATATATGAGATCCAAGACAGGTTCAATACATCTTTGTTTGGTTGATGTGTACTCCCAGTTGGATTTTTTTAGGCATATTTGTTGTGGTTAGGGATGGTACCGCTGGCATTTTTTTATCTTTCAGCTGTCGTGGCTGCTGCAACATTTGCTGGTTTCTGTTCTTTCCTTTTCCCTTTGTGTTCCTGAAGGCAAATCCAGGTCATCCTGTGATCAGCAGGATGATACTCATGACATGATACTAATGAGTGATATTGCTTTGTGTTGT